>NC_069499.1:412110525-412318025 GCF_027579735.1 Bombina bombina | reverse complement strand
GCCGACTTACTTTGATGCTGCATGGACCCACTGATAAATCTGCTGCATATCAGTGATTAGAGCCTTCTCCCAAGCTGATACTACTTACCTATAGATTCATACAAAGTTGTTGAACAAAATGATCAGTTTGGGTGGCTCTATTACCAGCATTGAGGTACCAGAACGGTGACCCTGTGCGCGACAGCACACATGTGTCTGAGGCCTCTATCTAACCCCCGGTAGATCCAGGTAATGGCAGCTGATTTGAGCTGTAAACTGGGAAAGTCATACTAACCAAGTGAAATTACAGAATTGTTAACTCTTCAGATGTTCTAGACCCGAAATCCATATTTACCTGTCTGATTTGTGCAATCACGTGCAAAATCGGGAATCTGTAGCCATTTCCTAGTGGACCTAAGCAGGTCATGGAGGCAATTGATTAATGGGAGAGAGAGGTGTAAAGGCTTGTGCTGGATCACTTTGCTGGGCTCCAACGAGACCTACTTCGTCTCATGAGGCAACAGTCACAACTGGAAGAACCGGGACCACAGAGGAGCCCCACTACAGTGACAGCCTTATATGAGGTGAATGAAAAGGGGCTGAGAGAACCAGTGTCAGCTCAGTTTTACTCTACAGTCCTGCGAGTGCAAACAGTTACAAGGAGCGAACGTGATGATCCACAATCTGGCTGGACTTCAGATGCTACTGCGGTCTCCAATTTACCGCCAGACTATGATGATACAAGCCAAGCCACTCAAGTAAGGAAACCTGAGGTATGGGAAGCCCTACAATGCTTATACTTGATATCTGATTTCCCTCAATCAGATAAATACTTGGAGCTTCTCTTTTCAATGCCAGATGACATTATATTTATTCAAGAACTTACTGACTTTTATTGCTTGTTTCTGTTGCTGAATCCAAGGACAGGAGTTCTGGCCCGCTTTCCAATTCTGTATCTCCCCCTGCAGCTGTTTTTGTTGTTAATTTTTTTCATAGAGGGATAATGAGGCTTTACTAGTACTCTAGAATTGACTGTCACCTAGATTACGAGTTTTGCGTTAAACAGGGTGCAAAATGAACGCAACAATAGTTGCGTTATTTCACCCTTCATAGCGCTGCCATTACGAGTTTTTGAAAAGCCTCCTTGTGCGTGCGATATGGTGGAGTTAAGCTCCATACCGCACAAAAGCCAAGGGCTGCTTTGATGTGCTCATGCACGCTTTCCCCCATAGACATCATAGAGAGCGTTAGAAAAAAAAACTAACACCTGAAGTGCGGAATGGCGATCGCCATAATGCAACCCCATTGATTTCTAGGGGGAAAAGAAATTTACATTTAAACCTAATACCCTAACATAAACCCCAAGTCTAAACACCCCTAATCCATCGCTCCCCGACATCACCGCCACTAATAAAAGTTATTAACCCCTATTCGGCCGCTCCCGACATCGCCGCCACTAATAAAAGTTATTAACCCCTATTCCGTCGTTCCCGACATCGCTGACACTAATAAAAGTTATTAACCTCTATTTCACCACTCCCGACATCGCTGACACTATAATGAAGTAATCAACCCCTATTCCACCACTTACCGACATCGCCGCCACTAAAATAAAGTTATTAACCCCTAATCTGCCGCCCCCAACATCGCTGCCACTAATAAAAGCTATTAACCCCTAATCTGCCGCTCCCCGACATCGCCACCACTAAATGAAGTTATTAACCCCTAAACCTCCGGCCTCCCACATCTCCGCCACTAAATAAACCTATTTACCCCTAAACCGCCAGCCCCCCCACATCGCAAAACACTAAATTAAACTATTAACCCCTAAACTTAACACCCCCCTATCTTTAAATTAAAATTACAATATAACTATCTTTAAATAAATAAAAACTTACCTGTGAAATAAATATAAACCTAACATTAACCTATAAATTAAACCAACATAACTAATCTAATAAAATAAAAAATACTACAAATTAAAATATCTAAATTACAAATTTAAAAAAAACCTAACACTACAAAAAAAATTCAATCTAAATTACAAATCTTACGAAAAATTAAAAAAATCTAAGTTTACCAAAAATAATAAACACTAAAATCATGAAAAATAAAAAACACTTACGGCTAGATTTAGAGTTTTGCGTTAGAAGGGGTGCGTTAGCTACGCGTGCTTTTTTTTCCCTGCACCTTTTAAATACCGCTGGTATTTAGAGTTCACAGAATGGCTGCGTTTGGCTCCAAAAAGGGAGCGTAGAGGAATATTAATCAATACCAGCGGTGCTTACGGACGCGGCCAGCTTCAAAAACGTGCTCGTGCACGATTCCCCCATAGAAAACAATGGGGCAGTTTGAGCTGAAAAAAACTTAACACCTGCAAAAAAGCAGCGTTCAGCTCCTAACGCAGCCCCATTGTTTCCTATGGGGAAACTCTTCCTAAGTCTGTACCTAACACCCTAACATGTACCCCGAGTCTAAACACCCCTAGCCTTACACTTATTAACCCCTAATCTGCCGCCCCCGCTATCGCTGACCCCTGCATATTATTTTTAAAACCACTAATCTGCCGCTCCGTACACCGTCGCAACCTACGCTATCCCTATGTACCCCTAATCTGCTGCCCCTAACATCGGCGACCCCTATATTATATTTATTAACCCCTAATCTGCCGCCCCCAACGCCGCCACCTACCTACAATTATTAACCCCTAATCTGCCGACCGGACCTCACCGCTACTATAAAGTTATTAACCCCTAATCCGCCTCACTCCCGCCTCAAAAACCCTATAATAAATAGTATTAACCCCTAATCTGCCCTCCCTAACATCGCCGACACCTAACTTCAATTATTAACCCCTAATCTGCCGACCGTACCTCGCCGCTACTCTAATAAATGGATTAACCCCTAAAGCTAAGTCTAACCCTAACACCCCCCTAAGTTAAATATCATTTTTATCTAACGAAATAAATTAACTCTTATTAAATAAATTATTCCTATTTAAAACTAAATACTTACCTGTAAAATAAACCCTAATATAGCTACAATATAAATAATAATTATATTGTAGCTATTTTAGGATTTATATTTATTTTACAGGCAACTTTGTATTTATTTTAACTAGGTAAAATAGCTATTAACTAGTTAATAACTATTTAATAGCTACCTAGTTAAAATAATTACAAAATTACCTGTAAAATAAATCCTAACCTAAGTTACAATTAAACCTAACACTACACTATCAATAAATTAATTAAATAAAATACCTTCAATTATCTACAATTAAACCTAACACTACACTATCAATAAATTAATTAAATAAAATACCTACAAATAAATACAATTAAATAAACTAACTAAAGTATAAAAAATAAAAAAAGAACTAAGTTACAAAAAATAAAAAAATAATTTACAAACATTATAAAAATATTACTACAATTTTAAGCTAATTACACCTACTCTGAGCCCCCTAATAAAATAACAAAGCCCCCCAAAATAAAAAAATGCCCTACCCTATTCTAAAATAAAAATTGAAAAGCTCTTTTACCTTACCAGCCCTTAAAAGGGCCTTTTGCGGGGCATGCCCCAAAGAAAACAGCTCTTTTGCCTGTAAAAAAAACATACAATACCCCCCCAACATTACAACCCACCACCCACATACCCCTAATCTAACCCAAACCCCCCTTAAATAAACCTAACACTAAGCCCCTGAAGATCTCCCTACCTTGTCTTCACCACGCCGGGTATCACCGATCCGTCCAGAAGATGGTCCGAAGTCTTCATCCAAGCCCAAGCGGGGGCTGAAGATATCCATCATCGGGCTGAAGAGGTCCATCATCCGGCTGAAGTCTTCATCCAAGCAGGGGCTGAAGATATCCATCATCCGGCTGAAGTCTTCTATCAAGCGACATCTTCAATCTTCTTTCTTCCGTATCCATCTTCATCCCGCCGACGCGGAACATCCATCCTGGCCGATGACTTCCCGACGAATGACGATTCCTTTAAGGGACGTCATCCAAGATGGCGTCCCTCGAATTCCGATTGGCTGATAGGATTCTATCAGCCAATCGGAATTAAGGTAGGAAAATTCTGGTTGGCTAATTAAATCAGCCAATCAGATTCAAGTTCAATCCGATTGGCTGATCCAATCAGCCAATCAGATTGAGCTTGCATTCTATTGGCTGTTCCGATCAGCCAATAGAATGCAAGCTCAATCTGATTGGCTGATTGGATCAGCCAATCGGATTGAACTTGAATCTGATTGGCTGATTCAATCAGCCAATCAGAATTTTCCTACCTTAATTCCGATTGGCTGATAGAATCCTATCAGCCAATCGGAATTCGAGGGACGCCATCTTGGATGACGTCCCTTAAAGGAACCGTCATTCATCGGGAAGTCGTCGGCCAGGATGGATGTTCCGCGTCGGCGGGATGAAGATGGATCCGGAAGAAAGAAGATTGAAGATGCCGCTTGATAGAAGACTTCAGCTGGATGATGGATATCTTCAGCCCCCGCTTGGATGAAGACTTCAGCCGGATGATGACCTCTTCAGCCCGATGATGGATATCTTCAGCCCCCGCTTGGGCGTGGATGAAGACTTCGGACCATCTTCTGGACGGATCGGTGATACCGGGCGTGGTGAAGACAAGGTAGGGAGATCTTCAGGGGCTTAGTGTTAGGTTTATTTAAAGGGGGTTTGGGTTAGATTAGGGGTATGTGGGTGGTGGGTTGTAATGTTGGGGGGGTATTGTATGGTTTTTTTTACAGGCAAAAGAGCTGTTTTCTTTGGGGCATGCCCCGCAAAAGGCCCTTTTAAGGGCTGGTAAAGTAAAAGAGCTTTTCAATTTTTATTTTAGAATAGGGTAGGGCATTTTTCTATTTTGAGGGGCTTTGTTATTTTATTAGGGGGCTTAGAGTAGGTGTAATTAGCTTAAAATTGTTGTAATATTTTTATAATGTTTGTAAATTATTTGTTTATTTTTTGTAACTTAGTTCTTTTTTTATTTTTTGTACTTTAGTTAGTTTATTTAATTGTATTTATTTGTAGGTATTTTATTTAATTAATTTATTGATAGTGTAGTGTTAGGTTTAATTGTAACTTAGGTTAGGATTTATTTTACAGGTAATTTTGTAATTATTTTAACTAGGTAGCTATTAAATAGTTATTAACTATTTAATAGCTATTGTACCTAGTTAAAATAAATACAAAGTTGCCTGTAAAATAAATATAAATCCTAAAATAGCTACAATATAATTATTCATTATATTGTAGCTATATTAGGGTTTATTTTACAGGTAAGTATTTAGCTTTAAATAGGAATAATTTATTTAATAAGAGTTCATTTATTTCGTTAGATAAAAATTATATTTAACTTAGGGGGGTGTTAGTGTTAGGGTTAGACTTAGCTTTAGGGGTTAATACATTTATTAGAGTAGCTGCGAGGTCCGGTCGGCAGATTAGGGGGTAATAATTGAAGTTAGGTGTCGGCGATATTAGGGAGGGCAGATTAGGGTTAATACTATTTATTATAGGGTTTTTGAGGCGGGAGTGAGGCGGATTAGTGGTTAATAACTTTATTATAGTAGCGGTGAGGTCCGGTCGGCAGATTAGGGGTTAATAATTGTAGGTAGGTGGCGGCGATGTTGGGGACAGCAGATTAGGGGTTAATAAATATAATATAGGGGTCGGCGGTGTTAGGGGCAGTAGATTAGGGGTACATAGGGATAACATAGGTTGCGTCGGTGTGCGGTCGGCAGATTAGGGGTTAAACAAAAATTATTATAGTGGCGGCGATGTAGGGGGCCTCGGTTTAGCGGTACATAGGTAGTTTATGGGTGTTAGTGTACTTTAGAGCACAGTAGTTAAGAGCTTTATGAACCGGCGTTAGCCCAAAAAGCTCTTAACTCCTGGCTTTTCTCTGCGGCTGGAGTTTTGTTGTTAGATTTCTAACGCTCACTTCAGCCAAGACTCTAAATACCAGCGTTAGGAAGATCCCATTGAAAAGATAGGATACGCAAATGGCGTAGGGGGATCTGCGGTATTGAAAAGTCGCGGCTGGAAAGTGAGCGTTAGACCCTTTCCTGACTGACTCTAAATACCAGCGGTAGCCCAAAACCAGCGTTAGGAGCCCCTAACGCTGGTTTTGACGGCTAACGCAAAACTCTAAATCTAGGTGTTTGATTGCAAAAATAAACGAAATTATCAAAAATAAAAACAATTACACCTTATCTAATAGCCCTATAAAAATTAAAAAAAAACCACAATAAACTACCAATTGCCCTTAAAAGGGCCTTTTATAGGGCATTGCCCTAAAGAAATCAGCTCTTTTACCTGTAAAAAAATACAAAGTCTCCCCCAACAGTAAAACCCAACCAACCCCCCAAAATAAAAAACCTAACTCTAAAAAAACCTAAGCTACCCATTGCCCCTAAAGGGGCATTTTTATGGGCATTGCTCTTTAAAGGGCATTTAGCTCTTTTGCATTGCCCTTAAAAGGGCATTTAGCTTTTTTCAAAGCCCAAACCCTAATCTTTATTTAGTAGCGGAGATGTGAGAGGCCGGCGTTTTAGGGGTTAATAACTTTATATAGTGGGGGCGATCTCGATGAGCGGCGGAATAGGGGTTAATAACTTTATTATAGTGGCGGTTTAGGGGTAAATATATATAAATAGTGTAGGCGATGTGGGTGGGCAGCAGATTAGGGGTTAATAGGTTTATGTAATAGCCGCAATGTGGGTGGGCGACAGATTAGGGGTTAATAAGTTTTAAATAGTGTTTGCGATGCGGGAGGGCCTCGGTTTAGGGGTTAATAGGTAATTGCCATTTTTCAGCGTTTAAAGCTTCAATGCAAAACTCGTAATCTAGGTGTATGTTAGTTATGTTTAGTTGTGACACTATGTGTTTAGCTAATACCCTCTGTTCACACACCCTATATTTATTATTCAGAATATGTATAAACTTGCCACTAAACTTTATAATAGGTCATCCTATTACTGCCTACAGTTCTCTCCTTGCTGCTATATATGAGGGTTGCCAAGCTGTCTGCGGCCAAGACAGCAAGGGAGTAGTTAATGTACCCATCACTGGAGTTTTATCTGTAGCTTTATTTACTGAAGACATTATTCTCTGTAGGGCCTTATATTATTATTCAGAGGTTCTTTTTTTCTTCTTTCTCTAGTTGTATTAACCTGATACATCAAGGGGCGATTATTTCCCTATCAGCTTGTAGTTAATTTGTTTTTCTCTATCCCCACATTTTTTTTCAACCTTTATTTAGGTGCCATTTTTATTCTATTTATACATATGCAGAGGGACCCAGATAGATGTGTCTTCTCCCAACTCCTTATTATAGTACTATGTTACATAGGCTGATGGATTTAAGTGTGTTTAGCCTATTCTCTACTTCAATAGCTTTTATACAGTATATGGTGTTTTTATCTTTATTATCAAGGGTGTTTGTTTTTGTGGTTTTCTAACCTTTTTAAATTTAACCTGAGGAAGTTGAAGTTTGAGTCTAGGTTCCATGTATATCATAATTAGATAGCCCTAAACCCCCTTATTTCTACAGCCTTAAGATTTAATTTCTGTTCTCCCGCTATAGTCATATATGGGGGCATATTTATCAAGCTCCGAATGGAGCTTGATGCCCCGCATTTCTGGCGAGCCTGCAGGCTCGCCAGAAACAGCAGTTATGAAGCAGCGGTCACAAAGACCGCTGCTCCATAACCTGTCCGCCTGCTCTGAGCAGGCGGACAGACATCGCCGGAAATCAATCCGATCGAGTACGATTGGGTTGATTGACACCCCCCTGCTGGCGGCCGATTGGCTGCAAGTCTGCAGGGGGCGGCGTTGCACCAGCAGCTCTTGTGAGCTGCAGGTGCAATGCTGAATACGGCAAGCGTATTGCCCGCCGTATTCAGCTAGGTCTGTCGGACCTGATAACTTGGGGCCATGGTATCAGAAAGCTAGACATCTAAAGGTCATGTTCTAAGACCTATTAGATATGTCCCTGAGTTGAAGCCTATCACTATCTATTCACTATATATATTATTCTCTATATAGATGACTTCCCCTCCCGGAATCCAAGAGTGTCCCTTATTATTTCCTATTATCCCCCTACAGTAGTAATTAATCCTTCAGAGGTCCAAGAGTGACCGTTATGTTTATCTAGGGGTTTCATGTATTCATTTGTCAATGATATAACATACTAAGCTAAGCAAAACTCAGTTATGTTATTCCCAATTAAACATATTTTTACTATTCAGGGTCCAAGAGTGGCCATAAATTAAAATGGGAAACAGTCAGATCCGAGTATAAAAAGAGGTTTGATATTTACTTCAATGGTTGATTACCTATAGGCAGGTATGCTTATACCCAAGAATGTTGTACCTTATTAGGCTATATTATACAAGATGTATATTATTGGAATTTCCTATCAATATGCTTAGCTACTCAATATACAGGGTATGTTCATGCTCAAGAATATTGTACTTTCTGTTTAGATCATAGTTTATATGTGGACACTACTGGAGCTATGTCAGCATAATACTTCATGTTCTATTTCCATGAATACCATGTAACCTGCCTTTCGAGTATGTTTTATAACCTCAATAAAAAGTTTAAAAAGAAAAAAAAACTTGTCAAACCATACCTTCATGGCCCTTCCTTTGTGCACAGGGCACAGTCGTGATGGAACAGGAAAGGGTCTTACCCAAACTGTTGCCAGAAAGTTGGAAGCACACAATTGTCTTTGTATGCTATTGTAAAAGTTAAGGAGAAAGACAATACCTTTACATATAAGTAAAAAAAAAATCATGCTCATCTAGATAGTGGTGCAGACCCTAAGGCATATTATCACCATTAAAAAAGTGAAAAATCATAATGCCCCATAACCTTCCAATACTGCAGATAGTCTGCAAATATTTAAATGAACATGATACCTAAATGTTGAAGTACATGAAAGTGATACAGCATAGCTGTACAAAATATCACCTGGACATCTCTATGTAAAAAGGAAGATTTTTTACTTCAAATTTCCTAAGTATTCATACCCTGCTGTAAATAGACTTTAAGCAGCCAGTCGGGATGCTTGTCCCAGGACAAGCTAGCAAGTGTGCATCTATCATGTGCAGACACAGTCATGTTTTTTCGGTTTCAGTGAAATTTCATGAGATCACAGCAAAGGTAAAGCATTAACTCAGCAATGCTGATGCTGATTGGCTATTGTTTGTTTGTTTTTGTTTTTTTCGACTGCAGCTGAAGTATAACTGTTTACACAGCACTTACTCTGGTGAGCTGAAGAAATTTTAAAGTAAAATATCTTCCTTTTTTACATAGAGATGCTCAGGTGATATTTTCTTGTCAGCTTATGCTGCATCATTTTCAAGTGATTTAGCAAGTGAGTATTATGTCCCTTTAATAAAAAATAATAATTTGGGTGGTACCCGCTTAAGAGACTCACATAACAGTAATTTTAACAATGCAGTCAAACAAAGATAAAGTAAAAATAGGTATTAGAGTATAGTTGAAATATATGTGCATCAAAGAGCCCAATAAAGCCCCCTCAACAAGCAAAATCTGGATATAGATATACTTAAAATATAACATATAAAAACAGTACCTTTGGGTTAAATGTGTTCCTGGAGGGTACTTATTGACATAAAAGACCAGCTCTCCAGCATGCATTAAAGGTCAGCCTACCAGGATTGATCAATGGGCATTATCACTACAGTTTCAACTCCACATTAGGTCTTACCCAATAACAACATTTGTTTATATATCCTGAATGACTGATCCTCTTCTTATAGCATATTATTAGGCCCAATTAAGACCAGTATTGCCATAGCTCCAAATGTACCATGACTGCAGCAATTGCTGCACTCCAGGTTTAAATCTTTGTATCCTGACAATAGCCAGCCATTTCATGTTAGGATTATATAAACAAATATAACTTAATATAACTTAAATACACTATATGCAAATGACACATTTTATTAAAAATATATATTTTTTGCAGTTTATTTTATGTAAATAGTGCACACACTTCATAAATTAATATTTCCACTTAAAATACAGCTTAATTTTCATTGGAGTCTGTTATTTGGTCGTGTATTGCTTAGATCAGTGCATGAACTGATTTACAACTGTTCATTTTGCTAACAAAACAACAAAAGGTTTATTTTTATTTAGCAAACCAGTATTTAATCATGGGCATATGTACATTCATAAAAAAAACTTAAGCATTTCAGTAATGATTCAGATAGAAAAATAGAGCAAGATGCCAAAGATGCAGCTCTTGATGAGGAAAGAAATGTGAGAATATCCTGCAGTGCATGCATATGGAAGAATATTAACGTCCTTTGATCATTCTTGCTGGTAAGGAATTTATGACATTTTTACAGGTTGCTTTTTAATTAATCCATTAATAAAGATAATATTGCACAATTGAGACTTCCATGAAAGAAAAAAAAGCTAGAATATATAGCAATTACAGTTGGCAAAAGTATTCATGTAAATGCATTACATTCAAAGCCCCTTTGCACAATATCAAATAGTAAAATTATTGAAAAAAATTACACAGGTTTTATATCACAGCCAAAAAGATCAACTGGATAAAAAAAATAATGGATTTAAATTAAGGCTTATTTTATTTTTTCCAGACCATTTGAGTAGGGGGTGAGAGACAAGAAATTGTGTAAGTAAAGATAGATATTTTTTTAAGTGTATAGAGAAAAAAGGACCAGTGAATCAAACATAGTTTTAGGCCTAGATTTGGAGTTTGGCGTTAGCCGTGAAAACCAGCGTTAGAGGCTCCTAACGCTGGTTTTAGGCTACCGCCGGTATTTGGAGTCAGTGATTAAAGGGTCTAACGCTCACTTTTCAGCCGCGACTTTTCCATACCGCAGATCCCCTTACGTCAATTGCGTATCCTATCTTTTCAATGGGATCTTTCTAACGCCGGTATTTAGAGTCGTTTCTGAAGTGAGCGTTAGACATCCAGCCGCAGGAAAAAAGCAGGAGTTAAGAGCTTTCTGGGCTAACGCCGGTTCATAAAGCTCTTAACTACTGTACCCTAAAGTACACTAACACCCATAAACTACCTATGTACCCCTAAACTGAGGTCCCCCCACATCGCCGCAACTCGATTACATTTTTTTAACCCCTAATCTGCCGACCGCCACCTACGTTATACTTATGTACCCCTAATCTGCTGCCCCTAACCCCGCCGACCCCTGTATTATATTTATTAACCCCTAACCTGCCCCCCACAACGTCGCCGACACCTGCCTACACTTATTAACCCCTAATCTGATGACCGCAAAGCGCCGCCACCTACGTTATCCTTATGTACCCCTAATCTGCTGCCCCTAACACCGCCGACCCCTATATTATATTTATTAACCCCTAATCTGCCCCCCTCAACGTCGCCGACAACTGCCTACACTTATTAACCCCTAATCTGCCGAGCGGACCTGAGCGCTACTATAATAAAGTTATTAACCCCTAATCCGCCTCACTAACCCTATCATAAATAGTATTAACCCCTAATCTGCCCTCCCTAACATCGCCGACACCTAACTTCAATTATTAACCCCTAATCTGCCGACCGGAGCTCATCGCTACTATAATAAATGGATTAACCCCTAAAGCTAAGTCTAACCCTAACACTAACACCCCCCTAAATTAAATATAATTTAAATCTAACGAAATTAATTAACTCTTATTAAATAAATTATTCCTATTTAAAGCTAAATACTTACCTGTAAAATAAATCCTAATATAGCTACAATATAAATTATAATTACATTGTAGCTATTTTAGGATTAATATTTATTTTACAGGTAACTTTGTATTTATTTTAACCAGGTACAATAGCTATTAAATAGTTAAGAACTATTTAATAGTTACCTAGTTAAAATAATAACAAAATTACCTGTAAAATAAGTCCTAACCTAAGTTATAATTAAACCTAACACTACCCTATCAATAAATTAATTAAATAAAATACCTACAATTACCTACAATAAAACCTAACACTGCACTATCAATAAATAAATTAAATACAATTCCTACAAATAACTACAATTACATAAACTAACTAAAGTACAAAAAATAAAAAATAACTAAGTTACAAAAAATAAAAAAATATTTACAAACATAAGAAAAATATTACAACAATTTTAAACTAATTACACCTACTCTAAGCCCCCTAATAAAATAACAAAGACCCCCAAAATAAAAAAATGCCCTACCCTATTCTAAATTAATAAATTTAAAAGCTCTTTTACCTTACCAGCCCTGAACAGGGCCCTTTGCGGGGCATGCCCCAAGAAATTCAGCTCTTTTGCCTGTAAAAAAAAACATACAATACCCCCCCCCCCAACATTACAACCCACCACCCACATACCCCTAATCTAACCCAAACCCCCCTTAAATAAACCTAACACTAAGCCCCTGAAGATCATCCTACCTTGTCTTCACCATACCAGGTTCACCGATCGGTCCAGAAGAGCTCCTCCGATGTCCTGATCCAAGCCCAAGCGGGGGGCTGAAGAGGTCCATGATCCGGCTGAAGTCTTCATCCAAGCGGGCCAGAAGAGGTCTTCCATCCGATTGAAGTCTTCATCCAAGCGGCATCCATCCGGAGCGAAGCGGCAGCATCCTGAAGACCTCCACCGCGGAACATCCATCCTGGTCGACGACTGAACGACGAATGACAGTTCCTTTAAATGACGTCACCCAAGATGGCGTCCCTCGAATTCCGATTGGCTGATAGGATTCTATCAGCCAATCGGAATTAAGGTAGGAATATTCTGATTGGCTGATGGAATCAGCCAATCAGAATCAAGTTCAATCCGATTGGCTGATCCAATCAGCCAATCAGATTGAGCTCGCATTCTATTGGCTGTTCCGATCAGCCAATAGAATGCGAGCTCTATCTGATTGGCTGATTGGATCAGCCAATCGGATTGAACTTGATTCTGATTGGCTGATTCCATCAGCCAATCAGAATATTCCTACCTTAATTCCGATTGGCTGATAGAATCCTATCAGCCAATCGGAATTCGAGGGACGCCATCTTGGGTGACGTCATTTAAAGGAACCGTCATTCGTCCTTCAGTCGTCGGCCAGGATGGATGTTCCGCGGTGGAGGTCTTCAGGATGCTGCCGCTTCGCTCCGGATGGATGCCGCTTGGATGAAGACTTCAATCGGATGGAAGACCTCTTCTGGCCCGCTTGGATGAAGACTTCAGCCGGATCATGGACCTCTTCAGCCCCCCGCTTGGGCTTGGATCAGGACATCAGAGGAGCTCTTCTGGACCGATCGGTGAACCTGGTATGGTGAAGACAAGGTAGGATGATCTTCAGGGGCTTAGTGTTAGGTTTATTTAAGGGGGGTTTGGGTTAGATTAGACGTATGTGGGTGGTGGGTTGTAATGTTGGGGGGGGGGTATTGTATGTTTTTTTTTTACAGGCAAAAGAGCTGAATTTCTTGGGGCATGCCCCGCAAAGGGCCCTGTTCAGGGCTGGTAAGGTAAAAGAGCTTTTAAATTTATTAATTTAGAATAGGGTAGGGCATTTTTTTATTTTGGGGGTCTTTGTTATTTTATTAGGGGGCTTAGAGTAGGTGTAATTAGTTTAAAATTGTTGTAATATTTTTCTTATGTTTGTAAATATTTTTTTATTTTTTGTAACTTAGTTCTTTTTTATTTTTTGTACTTTAGTTAGTTTATGTAATTGTAGTTATTTGTAGAAATTGTATTTAATTTATTTATTGATAGTGTAGTGTTAGGTTTTATTGTAGGTAATTGTAGGTATTTTATTTAATTAATTTATTGATAGGGTAGTGTTAGGTTTAATTATAATTTAGGTTAGGACTTATTTTACAGGTAATTTTGTTATTATTTTAACTAGGTAACTATTAAATAGTTCTTAACTATTTAATAGCTATTGTACCTGGTTAAAATAATTACAAAGTTGCCTGTAAAATAAATATTAATCCTAAAATAGCTACAATGTAATTATAATTTATAGTGTAGCTATATTAGGATTTATTTTACAGGTAAGTATTTAGCTTTAAATAGGAATCATTTATTTAATAAGAGATAATTAATTTCGTTAGATTTAAATTATATTTAATTTAGGGGGGTGTTAGTGTTAGGGTTAGACTTAGCTTTAGGGGTTAATCCATTTATTATAGTAGCGATGAGCTCCGGTCGTCAGATTAGGGGTTAATAATTGAAGTTAGGTGTCGGCGATGTTAGGGAGGGCAGATTAGGGGTTAATACTATTTATGATAGGGTTAGTGAGGCGGATTAGGGGTTAATAACTTTATTATAGTAGCGCTCAGGTCCGCTCGGCAGATTAGGGGTTAATAAGTGTAGGCAGGTGTCGGCGACGTTGAGGGGGGCAGATTAGGGGTTAATAAATATAATATAGGGGTCGGCGGTGTTAGGGGCAGCAGATTAGGGGTACATAAGGATAACGTAGGTGGCGGCGCTTTGCGGTCGGCAGATTAGGGGTTAATTATTGTAAGTAGCTGGCGGCGATGTTGTGGGGGGCAGGTTAGGGGTTAATAAATATAATATAGGGGTCGGCGGTGTTAGGGGCAGCAGATTAGGGGTACATAGGGATAATGTAAGTTGCGGCGGTTTACGGAGCGGAAGATTAGGGGTTAATAATATAATGCAGGGGTCAGCGATAGCGGGGGGCGGCAGATTAGGGGTTAATAAGTGTAAGGTTAGGGGTGTTTAGACTCGGGGTACATGTTAGGGTGTTAGGTGCAGACGTAGGAAGTGTTTCCCCATAGGAAACAATGGGGCTGCGTTAGGAGCTGAACGCTGCTTTTTTGCAGGTGTTAGGTTTTTTTTCAGCTCAAACAGCCCCATTGTTTCCTATGGGAGAATCGTGCACGAGCACGTTTTTGAGGCTGGCCGCGTCCGTAAGCAACTCTGGTATCGAGAGTTGCATTTGCGGTAAAAATGCTCTACGCTCCTTTTTTGGAGCCTAACGCAGCATTTTTTGGGACTCTCGATACCAGAGTTAATTTTATGGTGCGGCCAGAAAAAAGCCCGCGTAGCGTTAACAGCCCATCTACCGCCAAACTCCAAATCTAGGCCATAGTTTGGTATGAAATAAAGAAATCTGGCAGTGTTTTGTGTTATTAAAAAAATTGCACGGCTTAGCTATGCTGTACACTGGCTCCAGTACATTACTGCACAGCAGATATCATTTAAATAAAAGGAATGTGTGCACAGACAGTTAAAGGTACATGAAACCCATTTTTGTTTTCTTTCATGATTTAGAAAGAGCATGCAATTTTAAACAACTTTCTAATTTACTTCTATTATCTAATTTGTCTTATTCTCTTGATATTCTTTGCTGAAAAGCATATCTAGATAGGCTCAGTAGCTGCTGATTGGTTGCTGCAATTAGAAGCCTCATGTGATTGACTCACCCATGTGCATTGCTTTTTCTTCAACTAAGGATATCTAAAAAATGAAGCAAAATAAATAATAGAAGTAAATTGGAGTGTTGTTTTAATTTGTATTCTCTTTCTGAATCATGGAAGAAAAATTTTGGGTTTAGTGTCCCTTTAAGGCAAATGTATATGCTTACTGAAATTCCATTGCATACAGTTTAACAAATGTAGATGCATATGTTGGCTTTAAGGATCTTGGCAGAGTGACATTTCTGGTACAGAAAGTCATTTTTTACTTATCTCTAAATCAGAAACCAGTTTGTATTATTTACATTGCTATAGAAAGTCAGGCATAGTTAAATGAGAAAATATTAATATTAATTTTAAATGCATAGCACATTGCATAACATGGCTATTACATTTAATTTTTAATTATTTATGTGGTTCTTGATTATATTGTATATTTTAGTGGCAAACTGTATTGGGTTATTAATGTGAAGACAAAGAAGCCTTTCTTTGTTGTCTGATATGTTGATTGGAAATTTGCAGAATGCACTTGTTCTCTAATAATAAATATAACAAGAACCCAAAGGGCCAGATTACTTGTGCAGTGATATCTGTTACAAGTACATATTACAAGTTGAAAGTAAACTTGTTCGCCTGAGCTTAAATTAATTTAATGCGTGACGGGTTATTGCGACCTCAGAGCTCTGGCTAACTGTTATGGTCAATTAAAAAGTGTAACAAAAAACATCGAAAACATCATAATTATTAAAAAAAAACAAATTGCAATAAAAAGTTTTAAGGCTCAAAGTAATGAGGTCTCAGACTGCAATGGGCTTTAAATAGAGATACATAAATATACATGTCTAAAATGTATATGTATGTATAGATGTGTGCACATATGTATTTATGTATCAGATATATATTGAAATATATATTTAATAATAAAAAGTATATTTTCTATGTGAAACAGAAAGATGTAAAATATGCATTTTGCGCATTGTTTTTCAATTTAGATCTTAACGGGGTCAGGTTAGTGCACGTGAGAACTTAGGATTCTTAAGGCACGTTACTGAAATATTACATATAAAATTCTAATAAAAATTAAAATGAATTATTAAAAATTAATAAACATACTGTAAAAACCGAATTTATGTTTACCTGGTAAATTTCTTTCTCCTACGGTGTATCCGGTCCACGGCTTCATCCTTACTTGTGGGATATTCTCAATCCCTACAGGAAGTGGCAAAGAGAGCACACAGCAGTGTCCATATAGCTCCCCTCGGGCTCTGCCCCCCCCAGTCATTCGACCGACGGTTAGAAGAAAAAGGAGAACCATAGGGTGCAGTGGTGACTGTAGTTTACAAAAAATAAATTTAAACCTGACCAAAATGCCAGGGCAGGCCATGGACCGGATACACCGTATGAGAAAGAAATTTATCAGGTAAACATAAATTCTGTTTTCTCCTACATTGGTGTATCCGGTCCATGGCTTCATCCTTACTTGTGGGAAACAATACCAAAGCTTTAGGACACGGATGAAGGGAGGGAACAAGTCAGGTAACCTAAACGGAAGGCACCACTGCTTGCAAAACCTTTCTCCCAAAAATAGCCTCAGAAGAAGCAAAAGTATCGAATTTGTAAAATTTGGCAAACGTATGGAGTGAAGACCAAGTCGCTGCCTTACAAATCTGTTCAACAGAAGCCTCATTCTTGAAAGCCCATGTGGAAGCCACAGCTCTAGTAGAGTGAGCTGTAATTCGTTCAGTAGGCTGCCTTCCAGCAGTCTCATAAGCCAACCGGATGATGCTTTTCAGCCAGAAAGACAGAGAGGTCGCAGTCGCCTTTTGACCTCTCCTCTTGCCAGAATAGACGACAAACAAGGACGATGTTTGTCTGAAGTCTTAAGTTGCTTTTAGATAAAACTTTAAAGCACGAACCACATCAAGATTGTGTAACAGACGTTCCTTGTTAGAAACTGGATTAGGACACAGAGAAGGAACAACTATTTCCTGGTTGATATTCTTATTGGAAACCACTTTTGGAAGAAAACCAGGTTTGGTACGTAAAACGACCTTATCTGTATGAAACACCAGATAGGGTGAATTACACTGCAAAGCAGACAATTCAGAAACTCTTCTAGCAGAAGAAATAGCTACTAAAAACAAAACTTTCCAAGATAGTAACTTAATATCTATGGAATGTAGAGGTTCAAACGGAACCCCTTGAAGAACTGAAAGAACTAAATTTAGACTCCATGGAGGAGCCACAGGTCTGTGGACAGGCTTGATTCTGACTAAAGCCTGTACAAACGCCTGAATATCTGGCATGGCTGCCAGACGCTTGTGTAACAAAACAGACAGAGCAGATATCTGTCCCTTTAAAGAACTAGCTGACAGACCTTTCTCCAATCCTTCTTGGAGAAAAGATAGTATCCTTGGAATCCTAATCTTACTCCATGAGTAACCCTTGGATTCGCACCAGCAAAGAAATTTCCGCCATATCTTATGGTAAATTTTCCTGGTGACAGGCTTTCTAGCCTGGATCAGAGTATCTATAACTGATTCAGAAAACCCACGTTTAGCTAGAATCAAGCGTTCAATCTCCAAGCAGTCAGTTGCAGAGAAACTAGGTTTGGATGTTCGAATGGACCTTGAATTAGAAGGTCCTGCCTCAAAGGCAGCTTCCATGGTGGAACCGATGACATATTCACCAGGTCTGCATACCAAGTCCTGCGTGGCCACGCAGGAGCTATCAGAATTACCGAAGCCTTCTCCTGTTTGATCCTGGCTACTAGCCGGGGGAGAAGGGGAAACGGTGGAAAGACATAAGCTAGATTGAACAACCAAGGCGCTACTAAGGCATCTACCAATGTCGCCTTGGGATCCCTGGACCTGGACCCGTAACGTGTAACTTTGGAGTTCTGACGTGATGCCATCAGATCCAGATCTGGAATGCCCCATATCTGGGTCAGCTGAGCAAAAACTTCCGGGTGGAGTTCCCACTCCCCCGGATGGAAAGTCTGACGACTCAGATAATCCGCTTCCCAGTTGTCCACTCCTGGGATGTGAATTGCTGATAGATGGCAGGAGTGATCCTCTGCCCATTTGATGATCTTGGATACCTCCCTCATCGCCAGGGAACTCTTTGTTCCCCCCTGATGATTGATGTACGCTACAGTCGTCATGTTGTCCGACTGAAATCTGATGAATTTGGCCTCCGCTAGTTGAGGCCATGCCTGGAGCGCATTGAATATCGCTCTCAATTCCAAAATGTTTATCGGGAGAAGAGATTCTTCCTGAGACCATAGACCCTGAGCCTTCAGGGACTTCCAGACCGCGCCCCAGCCTAAGAGGCTGGCATCGGTTGTGACAATGATCCACTCCGGTTTTCGGAAACTCATTCCCTGAGACAGGTGATCCTGAGACAACCACCAGAGGAGTGAGTCTCTGGTTTGCTGGTCCATCTGAATCTGGGGAGACAAATCTACATAATCCCCATTCCATTGTTTGAGCATGCACAGTTGCAATGGTCTTAAATGAATTCGAGCAAAAGGAACCACGTCCATTGCCGCAACCATTAGTCCTATTACCTCCATGCACTGAGCTATGGAGGGTTGAGGAATGGATTGAAGAACTCGACAAGTGTTCAAAAATTTTAATTTCCTGACCTCTGTCAGAAAGATTTTCATTTCTACCGAGTCTATTATTGTTCCCAGGAAGGGAACCCTTGTGAACGGGGACAGAGAACTTTTTTCTATGCTCACCTTCCACCTGTGAGACCTTAGAAAGGCTAGAACAATGTCCGTATGAGCCCTTGCTTTGTGAAAGGACGACGCCTGTATTAAAATGTCGTCTAGGTAAGGTGCTACTGCAATGCCCCTTGGCCTTAGCACCGCTAGAAGGGACCCTAGCACCTTTGTGAAAATTCTGGGAGCAGTGGCCAATCCGAAGGGAAGAGCCACGAACTGGTAATGCTTGTCCGAATGGTTTCCATTTTGAATGATGGAACTCTGAGGAATTTGTTTAGGATCTTTAAATCCAGAATTGGCCTGAAAGTTCCTTCCTTTTTGGGAACTACAAACAGGTTTGAGTAAAATCCCAGTCCTTGTTCTGCTGTTGGAACTGGGTTTATCACTCCCATTTTTAAAAGGTCTTCTACGCAATGTAAGAATGCCTGTCTCTTTATCTGGTCTAAAGATAAGCGAGACATGTGGAACCTTCCCCTTGGAGGAAGGTCCTTGAATTCTAGAAGATACCCCTGAGAGACAATTTCTAGTGCCCAGGGGTCCGGAACATCTCTTGCCCAGGCCTGAGCAAAGAGAGAAAGTCTGCCCCCTACTAGATCCGGTCCCAGATCAGGGGCTACCCCTTCATGCTGTTTTGGTAGCTGTTTACCCTTGTTCCAGCCTTGCAATGGTTTCCATGCTGGTTTGGGCTGGGGTGCGTTACCCTCTTGCCTAGTGGCTGTAGAGGTAGAAGCCGGTCCGTTCCTGGAATTGCAAAAGGAACGAAAATTAGACTTATTTTTAGCTTTGAAAGGTCTATCCTGTGGAAGGGCATGGCCCTTTCCCCCAGTGATATCTGAAATAATTTCTTTCAACTCTGGCCTGAATAGGGTCTTACCCTTGAAAGGAATATTAAGCAATTTTGTTTTGGACGACACATCCGCCGACCACGATTTTAGCCAAACCGCTCTACGCTCCACTATTGCGAAACCAGAATTTTTCGCCGCTAATTTAGCTAACTGAAAAGCGGCATCTGTAATGAAAGAATTAGCCAACTTCAGGGCATGAATTCTATCCATGACTTCATCATAAGAAGTCTCCTTCTGGAGCGAGTTTTCTAATTCCTCAAACCAAAAAGCAGCTGCAGTGGTTACAGGAATAATGCAAGAAATTGGTTGAAGAAGAAAACCTTGTTGAACAAAAATTTTCTTAAGTAAACCTTCTAATTTTTTATCCATAGGATCTTTGAAAGCGCAACTGTCTTCTATTGGTATAGTTGTGCGCTTAGCTAGCGTTGAAACTGCCCCCCTCTACCTTAGGGACCGTCTGCCACGCGTCCCTTCTGGGGTCAACAATGGGGAACATTTTCTTAAATATAGGAGGGGGAACAAAAGGTACACCTGGCTTCTCCCACTCCTTATTCACTATATCCGCCACCCTCTTAGGTATCGGAAACGCATCAGTGTGTACTGGGACCTCTAAGAATTTATCCATTTTACACAATTTTTCTGGGACCACCAAAGGGTCACAATCATCAAGAGTAGCTAGGACCTCCTTAAGTAGAGCGCGGAGGTGTTCTAGCTTAAATTTAAATGCTATGGTATCAGGCTCTGCCTGCTGAGAAACTTTTCCTGTGTCAGAAATTTCTCCCTCAGACAGGCCCTCCCTCACCGCCAAGACAGATTGATGTGAGGGCACTACAGATAAATTATCCTCTGCGTCTGCTTGCTCATTTTCTGTATTTAAAACTGAGCAATCACGCTTCCTAGGAAAAGCTGGCAGTTTGGATAAAAATACTGTGAGAGAATTATCCATTACTGCTGCTAACTGTTGCATAGTAATAGCAATTGGCGCGCTAGATGTACTGGGCATCGCTTGCGCGGGCATAGCTGGTGTTGACACAGAAGGAGAGGATAGTGAGCTATCCTCACTACCTTCAGCTAAAGAATCATCTTGGGCTATATCTTTAAGCGTGATTGTACTGTCCTTAAGCTGTTTGGACGCTATTGCACACTTCACACATAAATTTAATGGGGGAACCACCTTGGCCTTTGAACATACAGAACATAGGTTATCTGAAGGGTCAGACATGTTTGACAGACTTAAACAGATCTTCAATGCAATAAAAATTATTTTTTGACAAAAACATTACTGTGTCTTTAAATAATAAAAGTGCACACTTTATTACTAAAACATCAAAAAACCATCAAATAAACATCCGATTTTAATTAAATTTTCACCACAGTGTCTTAATGCTTTGAAAGGATTGCACACAAATTTTCAGACCAATTAACCCCTTAATGCCCAAACCAGAGCTAATAACAGCAATTAACCTGTTAAAAACACTACAGAACTATGCCACAGCTTCCACTGTGGCCTTTACCTTCCTTAGGGATTATTTTAGTAGGAAATAAGCCTCTCTGGAGTCTTTTCTGATGCCTCTGGACTCCCCACGTGAAGCTGCATGAACTGCCTAAGCAAAACAACTGCACAATTGAGGCTTGAAAATGAGGCCTCCTCCCTCTTCATTTCCAGAGTGGAGGGGCCTTTCTGACTAGAATAGGTGTCCAAATAAGTGCCAGGTGCAAAATAAAACCCCAAAAGTGTTTTAAAGTCTGAAAAACACCTTATTTATAGTGAAAACATGCTAAAAAGCAATCGATTTAGCCCACAATAGTGTCAACCAGCATAGAGCCCTTAATATAAGCCATAATTTTATACAGAGTCTAAGAAAAATGGCTTACCTATCCCAGAGGGGATTGCTGACAGTCTTCTAGCATTACTAGGTCTTGTTAGAAAAATGACTGATCATACCTGAAGCAGTTAAGCCTGCAAACTGTTCCCCCCAACTGAAGTTCTCTGGTTTCAACAGTCCTGCGTGGGAACAGCAATGGATTTTAGTTACTGGTGCTAAAATCATATTCCTCTCTGCAGAAATCTTCATCACTTTCTGCTGCAGAGTAAATAGTACAAGCCGGCACTATTTTAAAATAACAAACTCTTGATAGAAGAATAAAAAACTACAACTAAACACCACATACTCTTTACCACCCCCGTGGAGATGCTACTAGTTAGAGCGGCAAAGAGAATGACTGGGGGGCGGAGCCTGAGGGGAGCTATATGGACAGCTCTGCTGTGTGCTCTCTTTGCCACTTCCTGTAGGGATTGAGAATATCCCACAAGTAAGGATGAAGTCGTGGACCGGATACACCAATGTAGGAGAAATATATAGATAAGTTATATGGATTACCAGAACCCACATGACAAATTCATTATGTGATTCCCCCACCATCTAATAACACCCATGTCATTTCAGAGAAATATGTTGTAAATTTTATTGTTTTTGATAAAATTGTTTTTATTTACACAAATTGTTTTGAGTCTGTAACTTTTCCAGCCTCTCTAGTGTCATTAGCAGAGTCCTTGCTGGAGGAGGTAGTTGTAAATCAAATTGATGAAGTTGGGAGGTCCTTGAGATCAGGATACTACGGTTTTGAAATTGTTCACAGTAGTGTCTTAACCTTGGGGTGGATCAAGTGGGGGTTGCCTGATTTCAGAGATTTCAGTTAAGCTCAAACCTGCTAATTCAGCACCTATTGGTGAACTACAATCCTTATTGCATTGTGAAGTCCCCCCATTTCCTTTTGTTTTGCTAAAGTAAAGTTGCTAAGAAGTTCATTCACCAAGGTAGGTATCTGCTCACTTGCAGGAAAATAAACTTCATGGATAAGTTGTCTATGGATTTTCAAAGGGTTTGGGAATTGAGGATGTGTCATTTATCCAAAACCTGGTGAATAAAGCAAAACAGAAAAGTACATATAATTGATTTCTGTTGAGCTAGTAACATTGGCAAACTTAATCACATTTTTATACATTGCAGATAAAGTAGTCTTTTAGCTTATCCAATCTGTAAGGAAACAACAACATATAAGCTCAGCAACAAGTATGTGAACAAATACTATACCAGAGTTGTTCCCACATATATTTTTTCAGGATTCAACCTGTAGGTCTAAAGCGGTGTTGGGTTCAGTGTCCATAAAGAATTAGTTATCACAAGGCACGTTATGTAAATATTACAAATAAAATATTAAAAAATATTAATAATTATTATACATACTGTAAATAATACATATATATTCAGATGTTTTTTTAGAATGTTCAAGTACATCTATAATGATTACTTACATTAATTATTAAACATTTTCAATATTTTATAATTAATAAATACATAACACACCTTAAAGGGACACTGAACCCAATCTTTATTTGAAAAGCAAGAATGTAATTTTAGAAGCCGGCCCATTTTTGGTGAACAGCCTGGGTTGTTCTTGCTAATTGGTGGATAAGTTCACCCTCCAATAAACCAGTGCTGTCCAGTACTCTAAACCAAAAATTGGCTGGCTCCTTGGCTTAGATGCCTTCTTTTTCAAATAAAAATAGCAAGAGAACAAATAAAAATTGATAATAGGAGTAAATTAGAAAGTTGCTTAAAATTGCATGCTCTATCTGAATCACGAGAAAAAAAAATTGGGTTCAGTGTCCCTTTAATATAACTCATGTTGGTTTATAAGTGTTAGTTTTTTTTGGGAAGCATGCTCCATTGAAGTATATGGGGAGAAGTTAACGCAGTCGCAATAACTGAAGTCCAGAAGTTAGCGCACATTAGGGGTTTTGCTTGCGCGCATACCATTTACTTTAAACTTGTAATACATGTGCTACTCCGTGCTTTAAAAGTTTACTTCGAGTGGTGTTAGTGCGAGTGGAAGAGCTACATAGCGCTATCTGGTCCATAGTCAACATCTAAATTCATCATCTACTGAGATGTAGCACAAGAAGAATTAGAAGATAGTTAATATATTTTCTATGCTTCTTTTTCAATTTACTCAGGTTTTGATGTAAGAATGGTTAGTAAATTAAAATAGATGGAGAGACAAATAAGACAAGTGAAATATTTTAAAAATGTGGGACATCCTAAAACATTTAATGTGAAAATGGCTTAATGTAGCTTAATGAGTTAAAAAGTGGCCAAATGTTAATCAATTGCTGCATAATTTTGCACAAATCAAGATTTCTACTATCCAAGCCTATCCTAGAAGTTTTATGGATTTTGGTTTCCACAAGGCAAATGAGTGACATTAAGCTTGTTTTTTGGGGAGCTTAATGTGGCTTAACGTACAAAATTTAACTTAGAGGTTAATCAATTTCCCCGAAACTTCCCACAATATATTAATCTATTTATTCAAACATATTCTGAACATTTCAGGACATTTGATAAAACATACCAAAAGTTATTCACATTTAACTATTTTTTTACAATCCTAAAACATTTAATGTGAGCAGCTTAATGTAAAAAGAGCTTAATGTATCAATATTCACCTAAACATCAATCAATTGCCTTGAAACTTGGCACAAACTCAGTTTGTCATTTTCCAAACATATCGTAGAAGTTTCATGGATTTTGGTTTCCCACAAGGCAAATGAGTGACATTAAGCTTGTTTTTTGGGGAGCTTAATGTGGCTTAATGTACAAAATTGAACTTAGATGTTAACCAATTTCCCCCAAACTTCCCACAATACATTAATCTATTTATTCAAACATATTCTGAAAATTTGAGGACATTTGATAAAACATTCCAAAGGTTATTCACATTTAACTATTTTTTACAATCCTAAAACATTTAGGCATCTATTTATCAAGCCGTCAAATTACTTGCATTCGACGGCACCAATACGCTCGCCTAAGATCGCCTAACATCGTTGCCATGGACCTGAATACACTCTTCAAAATTATCAAAAAAGCTGTCAAAAAGCCACGCACCAAGTACGGGGCGATGAGCAGCGGACTGTTGTTAACTAACAGTCATCGATCTCGCTGCTCTTCGGCTTTTTTACAGCTTTCTTAGTACCCTGTCACTAAACACCCACACTATACTATACTGTTTACCCCCTATACCACCACTCCCGGCCCCCTGCCACAACTCTAATAAATGTATTAACCCCTAAACCGCCGCTCACGGACCCTGCCGCAACTAAATAAAGTGTTTAACCCCTAAACCGCCACTCACAGACCCCGCCGTAACTAAATAAAGTGTTTAACCCCTAAACCACCGCTCACGGACCCCGCCGCAACTAAATAAAGTGTTTAACTCCTAAACCGCTTCTCCACATTCAGCATTGCACCAGCAGCTCTTGTGAACTGCTGGTGCAATGCTGCCCCCCACAGATTTGAGGCCAATCGGCCCCTAGCAGGGGGCTGTCAATCAACCTGATCGTATTCGATCGGGTTGAAATGCGGCAATGTCTGTCCGCTTCCTCAGAGCAGGTGGACAGGTTATGGAGCAGGGGTCTTTAGACTGCTGCTTCATAACTGGTGTTTCTGGCGAGCCTAAAGGCTCGACAGAAACACGGGCTCTCAAGCTCCATATGGAGCTTGATAAATGGGCCCCGAAATTTTTTAGGATTGTAAATAAATACTTAAATGTGAATAACTTTTGTTATGTTTTATCAAATGTCCTTACATTTTCAGAATATGTTTGAATAGATAGATTAATGTATTGTGGGAAGTTTGAGGGAAATTGGTTAAGATCTAAGTTCAATTTTGTACGTTAAGCCACATTAAGCTCCCCAAAAAACAAGCTTAATGTCACTCATTTGCCTTGTGGGAAACCAAAAATCCATAAAACTTCTAGGATAGGTTTGGAAAATGACAAACTGAGTTTGTGCCAAGTTCAAGGCAATTGATCGATGTTTAGGTGAATTTTGGTACATTAAGCTCTTTTTACATTAAGCTGCTCACATTAGCACCTATATTACGAGTTTTGGGTTAGAAGCTGTGCGGTACTAACGAGCAGTTTATGCTCACCGCTCACTTGGAGACAGCACTGGTATTACAGGTTTTTAGAAACCCGGCATTACCCGCAAAAAATTGAGCGAAGAGCAAAATTTAGCTCCACATCTCACCTCAATACCAGCGCTGCTTACGTTAGAGGTGAGCAGGTAAAACATGCTCGTGCACGATTTCCCCATAAGAATCAATGGGGGAGAGCCGGCTGAAAAAAAACCTAACACCTGCAAAAAAGCAGCGTTCAGCTTCTAACGCAGCCCCATTGATTCCTAGGGGGAAATACTTTTTATGTCTACAGCTAACACCCTAACATGAACCCCGAGTCTAAACACCCCTAATATTACACTTATTAACCCATAATCTGCCGCCCCCAACATCGCAGACAACTGCATTATATTATTAACTCCTAATCTGCCGCTCCGTACACCGCCGCCACCTACATTATACTTATGAACCCCTAATCTGCCGCCCCCAACATCGCCAAACTCTACATTATATTTATTAACCCCTAATCTGCCGCCCCCAATGTCGCCACCACTATATTAAAGATCTTCATCCAAGCTGGGCAGGGGATTGGGTGGGTTTTAGAGTAGGGTTGGTTGTGTGGGTGGTGGGCTGATTACTTTGGGGCAATGCCCTGCAAAAGGCCCTTTTAAGGTCTATTTGTAATTTAGTGTAGGGTAAGGCTTTTTTTTTATTCTGGGGGGCTTTTTTATTTTGTTAGGGGAATTAGAGTAGGTGTAATTAGTTTAAAAATCTTGTAATTATTTTATTATTTTCTGTAATTTAGTGGGGGGGGGTTTCGTACTTTAGATAATTTTTTTAAATTGTAATTAATTGTATTTAGTTTAGGTAATTCATTTAATTATAGTATAGTGTTAGGTGTAATTGTAACTTAGGTTAGGTTTTATTTTACAGGTATATTTGTCTTTATTTTAACAAGGAAGTTATTAAATAGTTAATAACTATTTAATAACTATTGTACCTAGTTAAAATAAATACAAAGTTGCCTGTAAAATAAAAATAAACCCTAAGATAGCTACAATGTAACTATTAGTTATATTGTAGCTAGCTTAGGGTTTATTTTATAGGTAAGTATTTAGTTTTAAATAGGAATAATTTAGTGAATTGTAGTAATTTTTTTTAGATTTATTGTAATTATATTTAAGTTAGGGGGGTTGGGGTTAAGGTTAGACTTAGGTATAGGGGTTAATACATTTAATATAGTGGTGACGATGTTAGGGCCGGCAGATTAGGGGTTAATAATATTTAAATAGTGTTTGTGATGCGGGAGTGCGGCGGTTTAGGGGTTAATATGTTTGTTATAATGGCAGTGATGTCCGGTTCGGCAGATTAGGGGTTAACAAATTTATTTTAGTGTTTGCGATGTGGGGGGGCCTCGGTTTAGGGGTTAATAGGTAGTTTTTGGAAGACTCGTAATACCGGTGCTATGCAAGTCCCATTAAAATAATAGAATACGCAATTGACGTAAGTGGATTTGCTATATTTCCGAGTCTGGCCAAAAAAGTGAGCGGTACACCTGTACCTGCAAGACTCGTAATACCAGCGGGCGTTAAAAAGCAGCGTTGGGACCGGCCAACCCTGCTTTTTAACCCTAACGCAGAACTCGTAGTCTAGCCGTAAATGTTTTAGGATTGTAAAAAAATAGTTAAATGTGAATAACTTTTGGTATGTTTTATCAAATGTCCTGAAATTTTCAGAATATGTTTGAATAGATAGAGTAATGTATTGTGGTAAGTTTGGGGGAAATTGGTTAACATCTAAGTTCAATTTTGTACGTTAAGCCACATTAAGCTCCCCAAAAAACAAGCTTAATGTCACTCATTTGCCTTGTGGAAACTAAAATCCATGAAACTTCTACGATTGGCTTGGATAGTGGAAATCTTGGGTTGTGCAAAATTATGCAGCAATTGATTAACATTTGGCCACTTTTTTTACTCATTAAAG
Source organism: Bombina bombina (assembly GCF_027579735.1). Classification (NCBI taxonomy): domain Eukaryota; kingdom Metazoa; phylum Chordata; class Amphibia; order Anura; family Bombinatoridae; genus Bombina; species Bombina bombina. Next base: position 412,290,084 of record NC_069499.1, on the reverse strand, counting down.
GGACAGTCTACACCAAAGATAGATAATCCCTTTATTACCCATTCCCCAGTTTTGCATAACCAACACAGTTATAGTAATATACCTTTAACCTATGTGATTATCTTGTATCTAAGCCTCTGCAAACTGCCCCTTTATTTCAGTTCTTTTGACAGACTTGCAGTTTAGCCAATCAGTGCCTGCTCCCAGATAACTTCACGTGCATGAGCACAGTGTTATCTATATGAAACACATAAACTAACACACTCTAGTGGTGAAAAACTGTTAAAATGCATTCAGAAAAGAGGTGGCCTTCAAGGTCTAAGAAATTAGCATATGAACCTCCTAGGTTAAGCTTTCAACTAAGAATACCAAGAGAACAAAGCAAAATTGGTGATAAAAGTAAATTGGAAAATTGTTTAAAATTACATGCCCTATCTGAATCATGAAAGTTTATTTTGGAATAGACTGTCCCTTTAAGCTACATTAAGCCATTTTCACATGTTTTAGGATGTCCCAAAAATGTAACAGTATACGTATTCCTCTTCTTATTTCCTTTTATGTATATGTATTTGTGATAACTTTTCCTGTTTTAATTTTATAGAAAGTACTTTAGAAAAAGTCAATCTTTATGAAGAAAATGCTAACTTTGATTCTATTGCTTTTTTATTTGTTCTCTTTTTTTATTAAAACAAGCAAATATGGGGGCGTGTCCGGACAGCGGCCATACTAGATCACACTTTCTGTAGTGCCTAAAGAGATCTCACATTCTGGATGTTTATTTGGATCCCTAGTGATCTTAGGTGGTAATATATTGGACCATTTGAAAGGGGAAGTTATCCTGAAGAGATTGGTACTTTTGCCGTAAAACTACATGAGTATCCAGCCCAGGTCCGGACTATCATAATAACAGGCAGCGGCCTAGTGCCGAGAATTCAAGCCCTCTACTTCCTGCGAATGCAGAAGAATTTTCATATAACATTCAATATGGGGGAGAGGTGTGGTCTCGTGCGGGAATTGCTGATGCAATTTGAATTCAAAATGGACTGCTGCATGGAGGACCTTGCTGCCACCATTAGAAGTACGAGTCGAGAGGAAGCCATGATGAAGACGCTGCCGCTACAGCCTTTGGGATCTTACCCCAAGCATGTTCACATGGTCACTCCGACTAACCACAAAGGTATGGATACCCCTAAGATACTGTACCACTCGATCAGTCAGCCTTTGAGATACAGCACAGACCAAGACCTCCACAAAGCACTTTTGCAACGTCCGGACTCAAAGCACTACCACTTACTTTTTTCTAGCCCACATACCCAGAGAGACGCAGCTGTACATGTCTCAGCCTTATACAGAAGCCGGGGAGGTATGGCCGACTCCCACGGTATAGAGATGACATTTTCTGAAGCTCCATATGACGTGGAGACTATGATGTCGCAATATCATAGTGTCTCTCTCAATATACACCGGCTGCGGCTAGCTGAGTTCAGCAATCTTGATCCCATGTATAGAAGACGTTTTCTGGAAACTTTACTCAAGAAGGGTATAGGGTGAGATCTGGGGGGTTACCCGAGTACTGAACGATGACAGTTCCTTATGCCCTTGTACACGGATTAATGACTTTGTCACTGGACTCAATATATTACTTTGCTTCTTTTCTTTGTGGTTGTCCCTAATTTTAATGAAGGCTCGATATTCATGGAGGACTCTTTATTAATTGTTTTTTATTAACGCACTTAGGCCTAGATTTAGAGTTTGGCGTTAGCCGTGAAAGCCAGCGTTAGAGGCTCCTAACGCTGGTTTTAGGCTACCGCCGGTATTTGGAGTCACTCAAAATAGGGTCTAACGCTCACTTTTCAGCCGCGACTTTTCCATACCGCAGATCCCCTTATGTAAATTGCGTATCCTATCTTTTCAATGGGATTTCTCTAACTCCGGTATTTAGAGTCGTTTCTGAAGTGAGCGTTAGACATCTAACGACAAAACTCCAGCCGCAGGAAAAAAGTCAGTAGTTAAGAGCTTTCTGGGCTAACGCCGGTTTCTAAAGCTCTTAACTACTGTGATCCGATCAGCCAATCAGATTGAGCTCGCATTCTATTGGCTGTTCCGATCAGCCAATAGAATGCGAGCTTAATCTGATTGGCTGATTGGATCAGCCAATCGGATTGAACTTGATTCTGATTGGCTGATTCCATCAGCCAATCAGAATATTCCTACCTTAATTCCGATTGGCTGATAGAATCCTATCAGCCAATCGGAATTCGAGGGACGCCATCTTGGATGACGTCATTTAAAGGAACCGTCATTCGTCCTTCAGTCGTCGGCCAGGATGGATGTTCCGCGGTGGAGGTCTTCAGGATGCTGCCGCTTCGCTCCGGATGGATGCCGCTTGGATGAAGACTTCAATCGGATGGAAGACCTCTTCTGGCCCGCTTGGATGAAGACTTCAGCCGGATCATGGACCTCTTCAGCCCCCCGCTTGGGCTTGGATCAGGACATCGGAGGAGCTCTTCTGGACCGATCGGTGAACCTGGTATGGTGAAGACAAGGTAGGATGATCTTCAGGGGCTTAGTGTTAGGTTTATTTAAGGGGGGTTTGGGTTAGATTAGGGGTATGTGGGTGGTGGGTTGTAATGTTGGGGGGGGTATTGTATGTTTTTTTTTACAGGCAAAAGAGCTGAATTTCTTGGGGCATGCCCCGCAAAGGGCCCTGTTCAGGGCTGTAAGGTAAAAGAGCTTTGAACTTTATTAATTTAGAATAGGGTAGGGCATTTTTTATTTTGGGGGGCTTTGTTATTTTATTAGGGGGCTTAGAGTAGGTGTAATTAGTTTAAAATTGTTGTAATATTTTTCTTATGTTTGTAAATATTTTTTTATTTTTTTGTAACTTAGTTCTTTTTTATTTTTTGTACTTTAGGTAGTTTATTTAATTGTATTTATTTGTAGCAATTGTATTTAATTAATTTATTGATAGTGTAGTGTTAGGTTAATTGTAGGTAATTGTAGGTAGTTTATTTAATTAATTTATTGATAGTCTAGTGTTAGGTTTATTTGTAACTTAGGTTAGGATTTCTTTTACAGGTAAATTTGTAATTATTTTAACTATTTTAGCTATTAAATAGTTCTTAACTATTTAATAGCTATTGTACCTGGTTAAAATAAATACAAAGTTACCTGTAAAATAAATATAAATCCTAAAATAGCTCTAATATAATTATAATTTATATTGTAGCTATATTAGGATTTATTTTACAGGTAAGTATTTAGCTTTAAATAGGAATAATTTATTTAATAAGAGTTAATTAATTTCGTTAGATGTAAATTATATTTAACTTAGGGGGGTGTTAGTGTTAGGGTTAGACTTAGCTTTAGGGGTTAATACATTTATTAGAATAGCGGCCAGATTCGGTCGGCAGATTAGGGGTTAATAATTGAAGTTAGGTGTCGGCGATGTTAGGGAGGGCAGATTAGGGGTTAATACTATTTATTATAGGGTTAGTGAGGCGGATTAGGGGTTAATAACTTTATTATAGTAGCGCTCAGGTCCGGTCGGCAGATTAGGGGTTAATAAGTGTAGGCAGGTGGAGGCGACGTTGTGGGGGGCAGATTAGGGGTTAATAAATATAATATAGGGGTCGGCAATGTTAGGGCAGCAGATTAGGGGTACATAGGGATAATGTAAGTAGCGGCGGTTTACGGAGCGGCAGATTAGGGGTTAATAATAATATGCAGGAGTCAGCGATAGCGGGGGCGGCAGATTAGGGGTTAATAAGTGTAAGGTTAGGGGTGTTTAGACTCGGGGTACATGTTAGAGTGTTAAGTGCAGACGTAGGAATGGTTACCGCATAGCAAACAATGGGGCTGCGTTAGGAGCTGAACGCGGCTTTTTTGCAGGTGTTTGGGTTTTTTTCAGCTCAAACAGCCCCATTGTTTCCTATGGGGGAATCGTGCACGAGCACGTTTTTGAGGCTGGCCGCGTCCGTAAGCAACTCTGGTATCGAGAGTTGAAGCTGCGTTAAAAGTGCTCTATGCTCCTTTTTTGGAGCCTAACGCAGCCTTTATGTGGACTCTCGATACCAGAGTTATTTTTATGGTGCGGCCAGAAAAAAGCCGGCGTTAGTTTTTCGGGTTGTTACCGACAAAACTCCAAATCTAGGCCTTAGTCTGTTACTTTAACCATGTGGGCTGATGAGCAGCTTGATTAATATTTGAGTGACATGTTGAAGTATATGTGATCACATTCAGTGCAGAGTTGGTCCCTCTCTATGCCTCGCTACCTAGGCTGCTCTGCTCTATGACTCATAAGTCTCAACTCCCACTAGTTATAAGAATAAACAAGTGCAGCTAATAGAGGTCCCAAGAGTTTTAGTTATTAAGCCACTGGTTTCCCTTTTGCCTAATAATGTATGAGTCTTCCTGCAGGTCCTAATGTTGCATATATATTTTTCTATTGAGCCCACTCTGAACCTCCATATTCGCGCATAACTATATGATTTTATTCTGCAGGTTTATTACATATTGTATAATACTTTAAAAACAGTAGTCTATAATATGTGAGTTAGGAACGTTCTTTGTTTGCTAGGTATACTGCACTACTGCTATGTCGCGCACCTACGCCACATTTTAACCTTGTACCAATTTCATGCTACCTACAATTCATTATAAGTACTATTACTGATGGTGATACTGATCTTTTCTGTTTGGCTTACAAGTTAATTAAAAGCCCTCCTCTTCTTCTCTCAGCCAGTGAGGGTTGAAGGGTCTTCCTACGTGGGCTTAGCCATTAAATGAGAGGTAAGCTTGGTTGAGGAGCCATTATTAGTCACTTTAACATATTAGTCTAGTTGAAGTAGGTACATGGGTCATACTTGGGCGACATATATCATCTAAAGCAAACTAATCTTTACATGTTTATGCTTTAATTTATACATTCTTATATTAACTTCTATATGTTTTAATGTTCGCTTGAGTATTATCCCTATACTACAACTGTACTTATGCAGTTTTATTTTAAGCGGTGTTTACCCGCTGGTATATTTGATATAAGGCAGGGGGCTGACTTAGGTCCTCTATTTGACTAACATGCGCTTAAGTTTTTACCTACATCAATAGGTCCATAAGAGACCTGCTAATTAGTCTGTCATTCTAGCATCTAAAATTATAAAATGAAGGTTTCAGAAGTGTACCATTTCTCAAATAATTTATTTTTCATCTATACCATTATTTTGTTCTGTATTATCTGAATGTACATTAAGTCATTTTCTATCTGTTGTCAAATGTGCAAAACCTTAAAAAAAACAAAAAAAAAAAACAAGCAAATATCTCAACCAAAATGGTGACACTCTCAACCAGAGAAGAAAACTGCCTTTATATTAATTTCATACAAATCAAATATAGATTAGTCTCTTGCAGTTCCCACAACATAGGAGGTTGCAATTAACTCCAGGAATAAACATTTACTGGGGTCTATTTATGAAGTAGAGGATGCTGCTTCCAACCCTCTCCACTTCAGTTCCGACTTAAGCGGAAGTTAAGAAGCAGCGGTCCTAAGACCACTGTTCCTTAACTCGTCTGCCACCTCTGAGGTGGCAGACAGCAATCAGCCCGATCAAATACGATCAGGCTGATTGACACCCCCTGCTAGCGGCTGATTCTCCACGAATCTGCAGGGGGTAATATTGCACCAGCAGTTTACATGAACTGCTGGTGCAATGATAAATGCCGACAGCATATAATTGGACCCCACTGTCTGTCCATACCTCCAGACAGGGCCACCCATATCCTTTGCAGGGCCCTTGGCAAGACAAATTTGTGTGCTCCTCAGTCCAGCTCCTTTATTTCCCTCCCCCTGTATGCCCTGCCCCCTGAATGGCCCACCCCTGTCCAACATTCAGTGTAACCTATATAAAGAATAACAGAATATATTACACCTCCTGATACCATAAACACTTCTTCATAAATAGAGGATGTACACTGCACCTTTTGTATCATCACCCCTGACATTGTGGGGGCCCCCAAACTGAGCATTTGCTCCTCTTGCCCTACCAAAAGTGCAGGCTGCCTCCAGGTAAATTAATTATATTTTATTTCCTGCTTCATCGCCTCAGTAAGAAAAATAATTTGCAAACAACTGTGGTTCTGCTTCAAAATGGAATGAATAGACAAAGAAAATAAAGATATTTTTGGCCATTTGTTTTAGAGAAATAAACTAGGTTTAAAGGGTATTGGAGAGCGCATGCATGTTTTAAATCTTGACCTGAGCTGATAAAAAGTGAATAGGTCAGCATGTATAGGATCAGTTCTTATATGCGCTTCTCATCTGTGGTCCCTAGAAAAGCAAAAATTAACATTTATGAGAGAACAAAAAGCAATCCTGTATGCTCCCTGTCTAAATGCAAAGGTTTCCAAGGGGTAATCAGTAAAGGGTTTTTAACACTTACATACAAAATTTGAGCAAGAGTGCTCAATATATTTTGAAGACTGTCAAGGGCAAAGACTTCCCAAAGCCCTTTGTTTGTTCTTTGACACCTTTAGATACAATATGATCAAATTAGGATTAAATTGTTGGGACGTAGACTATTTAACAGCCTTCAATTCAAGGAGTTTCAGCCACATTTTTAGTTATTTGATTATCTAGAGCTTACTCAAAGCTAGATTATGAGTGGTGCGCTAACTGTTGCACTCGAGTGATAAGGGGTTTATCGCAGCTCTTTGTGCGCGTCGGTTGTAGTGTGCCTATTATAAATTGAAAGTAAATGCCTTTGCTCCAACGCAATTGAATTTAATGTGTGTCGGGACAAAGCTCTGATTGTTTAGCTTGTCTAAAAAGTTGCAAAAAAACATTAAAATTACATTTAATAGTACAGTTACACTCATAATAACTCTATCTAAGGTAAGTATTTTATTTATTTAAAGATAGTTATATTGTAAGTTTAATTTAAAGCTAGGGGGTGTTAGGTTTAGGGGTTAATAGTTTAATTTAGTGTGTTGCGATGTGGGGGGGTTGGCGGTTTAAGGGTTAATATGTTTATTATAGTAGTTGCAATGTGGGGGGCCAGTGGTTTAGGGGTTAATAGGTTTATTATAGTAGTTGCGAAGTGGGGGTCGGCGGTTTAGGGGTTAATAACTTTTTTTTATTGTTGGCGATGTCGGGTGGTGGCGGGTTAGGGGTTAATAGGTTTATTATAGTAGTTGCGCTGTGGGGGTCAGTGGTTTAGGGGTTAAAAACTTTTATAGTGTCAGCTATGTCGGGGGGCGGTGGGTTAGGGGTATTTAGACTAGAGTTTATGTTAGGGTGTTAGGTTTTAACGTAACTTTATTTTCCCCATAGACATCAATGAGGATTGCGTTACAGCAATCGCCATTCCTGGATAGCAGGTGTTAGTTTTTTTCTAACACTTTCTCTATTGATGTCTATGGTAGAAAACTTGCACAAGCACGTCAAGTCAGGCCTTGGGTTTTGTGCGCTATGGAGCTTATCGCACCATATCGCACAACAAAAGAAGGTTTTTCAGTAACTTGTAATGGCAGCGCTATGGAGAGTGCGATACTGCTGATTTTTTTTGCGTTATTTATGCACCCGGTTTAGCGCACAACTTGTAATCTTAGTCTATATTAATAAGATGCTTCTCAAGAGCATTATTTTAAAAATCCATTTTAACATTGTGTTGCTATCCAGAAAAATATGAAGTAAGAAATGTATAATACAAAAAAAAGAAAAATAACAGTAAAGTCAAAGTGCCCAGAAGCTGGAAGAATATATATAGAAAGAAATAATCACAGAATGTGAAATAAAGGTGAAAGAGTATTAAATGCTAATAAAGAAAATCAAGGCACTTGTTTGCTAGCTGAGAAGTTGCAAAGAAAACCATTGTGGGACTGAGCTGCTAGATGTTATATTGTTCCGCTTATTATTCTGCTGCTTAGAAGCCAGTAGAGAGAACTGAATGCAGAATATGAAGCTTCCCGCTTGCAATAAAATCCCAGGCACAAAATGATAAACTGAAATATATGATTCATTTTGGCCACCTCTGATACCATCCAAACGGCGAGATTACGAGTCTTGCGTTAGCCTTAAAAAGCAGCGTTGAGAGGTCCCAACGCTGCTTTTTAACGCCCGCTGGTATTACGAGTCTGGCAGGTACAGGTGTACCGCCCACTTTTTTCCGCGACTCGAGCATACCGCAAATCCCCTTACGTCAATTGCGTATCCTATCTTTTTAATGGGATTTTCATAACGCCGGTATTACGAGTCTTGGAGAAAGTGAGCGGTACAGCCTCTCCTGACTGATACCGCATTTAAAAGTCAGTAGTTAAGAGTTTTATGGGCTAACGCCGTAACATAAAACTCTTAACTAAAGTGCTAAAAAGTACACTAACACCCATAAACTACCTATTAACCCCTAAACCAAGGCCCCCCCCACATCGCAAACACTATAATAAAAAAATTTAACCCTGAACCTGCCGACCAGACATCGCCCCCACTTCAAAAAATATATTAACCTCTAAACCGCCGCACTCCCGCCTTGCAAACACTAGTTAAATTTTATTAACCCCTAATCTGCCGTCCCTAACATCGTCGACACCTACCTACATTTTATTAGGGGGATTAGATTAGGTGTAATTAGTTTAAAATTCTTGTAATTATTTTATTATTTTCTGTAATTTAGTGTTTATTTTTTTCATACTTTAGTTTATTTAATTTAATTGTAGTTAATTGTAGTTAATTTAGGAAATTATTTTAATTATAGTGTAGTGTTAGGTGTAATTGTAATTTAGGTTAGGGTTTATTTTACAGGTAAATTTGTTTTTATTTTAACTAGGAAGTTATTAAATAGTTAATAACTATTTAGTAACTATTCTACCTAGTTAAAATAAATACAATGTTGCCTGCAAAATAAAAATAAACCCTAAGCTAGCTGCAATGTAATTATTAGTTATATTGTAGCTATCTTATGGTTTATTTTATAGGTAAGTATTTAGTTTTAAATAGGAATAATTTATTTAATTGTAGTTATTTTATTTTGTTGTATTTAAATTATATTTAAGTTAGGGGGGGTTAGGGTTAGACTTAGGTTTAGGGGTTAATAACTTTATTATAGTGGCGGCGATGTTGGCAGCGGCAGATTAGGGGTTAATACATTTAATATAGTTGCAGCGATGTTGGGGGGGCAGATTAGGGGTTAATAACTATAATGTAGGTGGTGGCGATGTTGGGGGCAGCAGATTAGGGGTTCATAGGGATAATGTAGGTGGCGGCGGTGTCCGGAGCGGCAGATTAGGGGTTAATAATAAAATGCAGGTGTCTGCGATGTCGGGGGAGGCAGATTAGGGGTTAATAATATAATGCAGGTGGCGGCTATGTCGGGGGCAGCAGATTAGGGATTAATAAGTGTAATATTAGGGGTGTTTAGACTCTGGGTTCATGTTAGGGTGTTCGGTGTACACATAAATTGTCTTTCCCCATAGGAATCAATGGGGCTGCGTTAGGAGATGAACGCTGCTTTTTTGCAGGTGTTTCTGCCCCATTGTTTCCTATGGGGAAATCGTGCACGAGCACGTTTAGCCAGCTCACCGCTACCGTAAGCAGCGCTGGTATTACAGTGAGATGTGGAGCTAAATTTTGCTCTTCGCTCACTTTTTAGAGGCTAACGCAGGGTTGAAAAACACTTGTAATACCAGCGTTGTTTGTAGGTGAGTGGTGAGCATAAACTAAGAGTTAGCACCGCACCCCTGTTAACGCAAAACTCGTAATCTTGGTGAAAGTATGTTAAATGCACATATATGGTAATAAATACATAAATTACTGGCACCCATGTTCAGCCCATTTTACAATAAAACAACAATTACACTTTGTATTTCATACATATAAGTATGAATTTCTGTGTGCTTTTTGCACATCCAGTGCACTTAAATTACAATTCACTTACAAGTATATTACAAGTTATGGGCGCAATAGGGTGTGAAACGAATGCAACAAAAGTTATTTCACACTAAATTGCACTGCCATTACAAGTTTTCAAACAGCCGGCTTGTGCGTGCAATATGGTTGCGTTGAGCTGCAAACTGCAGACAATGCAAGCTCTGTTTTGACGTGCTCGTGCACGCTTTCCCCATAGATTTCAATGGGGAGAGTGGGTTTGAAAAAAACCTAATACCTGCGATCACGGAATGAAAAGCTCCGTAACGCAGCCCCAAAATGTTACGTTTAAACCTAACATAAACCCCACGTTTAAACACCCCTAATCTACCGCCCCGAAATCGCTGACACCTACATAATGTTATTAACCCCTAATCTGCCGCTCACGATATCGCTGCCACCGAAATAAATTTATTACCCCCGAATCTGCTGCTCCCGATATTGCTGCCACTATATTAAAGCTATTAACCCCTATTCCCCTGCACCCCATTGCCCACACTGTTCCGATCAGCCAATAGAATGCAAACTCAATCTGATTGGCTGATTGGATCAGCCAATCCGATTGAACTTGAATCTGATTGGCTGATTCAATCAGCCAATCAGATTTTTCCTACCTTAATTCTGATTGGCTGATAGAATCCTATCAGCCAATCGGAATTTGAGGGACGCCATCTTGGATGACGTCACTTAAAGGAACCTTCATTCGTCGGGAGTCGCCGGAAGAAGAGGATAGATCCACGTCGGCTGCTTCAAGATGGTCCCGCTCCGCGCCGGATGGATGAAGATAGAAGACGCCGCCTGGATGAAGATGTCTACCGGTCCGGATGTCCTCTTCTTGCCGGATAGGATGAAGACTTCGGAGCCTCTTCTGGACCTCTTCTTGCCGGATAGGATGAAGACTTCGGAGCCTCTTCTGGACGGATCGCTGATACCCGGCGTGGTGAAGATAAGGTAGGGAGATCTTCAGGGGCTTAGTGTTAGGTTTTTTAAGGGGGGGTTGGGTTAGATTAGGGGTATGTGGGTGGTGGGTTGTAATGTTGGGGGGGGGGTATTGTATGTTTTTTTTTAAATGCAAAAGAGCTGATGACTTTGGGGCATGCCCGCAAAAGGCCCTTTTAAGGGCTGGTAAGGTAAAAGGTAAAAGAGCTGTTAACTTTTTATTTTAGAATAGGGTAGGGCATTTTTTATTTTGGGGGGCTTTGTTATTTTTTTAGGGGGCTTAGAGTAGGTGTAATTAGTTCTTGTAATCTTTTTTTATTTTTTGTAATTTAGTGTTTGTTTTTTTTGTATTTTAGTTTAGTTGATTTAATTGTAGATAATTGTAGGTAGTTTAGTTAATTAATTTATTGATAGTGTAGTGTTAGCTTTAATTGTAACTTAGGTTAGGATTTATTTTACAGGTAATTTTGTAATTATTTTAACTAGGTAGCTATTAAATAGTTCTTAACTATTTAATAGCTATTGTACCTGGTTAAAATAAATACAAAGTTACCTGTAAAATAAATATAAATCCTAAAATAGCTACAATGTAATTATTATTTATATTGTAGCTATATTAGGGTTTATTTTACAGGTAAGTATTTAGCTTTAAATAGGATTAATTTATTTAATAAGATTTATTTTATTTCGTTAGATTTAAATTATATTTAATTTAGGGGGGTGTTAGGGTTAGGGTTAGACTTAGCTTTAGGGGTTAATACATTTATTAGAGTAGCAGCGAGGTCCGGTCGGCAGATTAGGGGTTAATAAGTGTAGGTAGGTAGCGGAGACGTTGGGGGGGGGCAGATTAGGGGTTAATAAATATTATGTAGGTGTCTGCGATGTTAGGGGCAGCAGATTAGGGGTACATAGGGATAATGTAGATGGCGACGGTGTGCGGTCGGCAGATTAGGGGTTAAAAAATTTAATTATAGTGGCGGCGATGTGGGGGGTGCATAGGTAGTTTATGGGTGTTAGTGTACTTTAGAGCACAGTAGTTAAGAGCTTTATGAACCGGCGTTAGCCCATAAAGCTCTTAACTCCTGACTTTTTTCTGCGGCTGGAGTCTTGTCGTTAGAGTTCTAATGCTTACTTCAGCCAAGACTCTAAATACCGGCGTTAGAAAGATCCCATTGAAAAGATAGGATACGCAATTGGCGTAAGGGGATCTGCGGTATGGAAAAGTCACGGCTGTAAAGTGAGCGTTAGACCCTTTCCTGACTGACTCTAAATACCAGCGGACGGCCAATACCAGCGTTAGGACCCCTTAACGCTGGTTTGGACGGCTAACGCAGAACTCTAAATTTAGGCGTTTTTTTTAATTTACAATTAAACAAAGAGAAACTCTTAATACTGTGCCAGCCGTTCAGACATATAACTAAGTCCAAATAGTATAAAGTTCAAAAGTATTTGAACCAAATGTGTTGCCAATGTAAGTAAAATTAAGATAGTGTGAAATGTCTGTTGGTCGCGAGCTGCCCCAGGTAATTGCACTATGCAGGCAAACAATTCATATCTTATAGCATATAGCAATGCTTATAACCAATGTTCGGCACTCTTAAGCAAACCAAACCAAACGATAACCTTCACTCACCCGTGTTCTGCGGAATGGGGGTACTTCTGGCAAACCTCTGCCGCTTTGTTTCCGCCAGACTCCGTGCAGGCAAAGCTCCACTCGGGAAAAAGGCAAGTAGACCGGAAGGCGCCAGGACGAAGCGGTGTACCTCTGCCGCCTCAACTTATCCTAGCCGTAATACTTCCTAGTGTCTTGTATGTTGCTCCTCCCCCCTGCTCCGCTCCGTAACACGGTGAGACTTAGTGATGAAAACAGTGGTCACCGGGACCCTAAGTGCAAGGCTAAACACAAATGGTCATCATACTTGCTCCAAAATATCGATCAGTGTCCCATAATCAGCCAATGCTACTGGTGTGCTGGAAAGTGGAAAAATCAAAGAAAGGAAGTCCCAGTAGCATAAAATATAATCCTTTATTCTTGGTTCAAATAAAATAAAATAAAACAATTTTTTTTTAATTTGACAGGTAAAAGTTTTAATTTAAGATAGGGAAAATGTAATTTTAATATAAAGTTAGGGGGGGCGTTAGGTTTAGGGGTTACTAGTTTAAATTAGTTTATTGCGATGTGGGGGGCTTTTGGTAGTGTTTGTGATGAGGGAGGGCATCAGTTTAGTGGTTAATAACTTTATTATAGTGGTGACGATGTCGGGGAGCAGCGGAATAGGAGTTAATACATTTCATTAGTGGCAGCGATGTCGGGAGCGGCAGATTATTTATGGGTTAATAACTTTAATATCATATTTGCGATACGGGAGGGCTTAGGGGTTAATAGGTAGTTTATGGGTGCAAGTGTACTTTGTAACAGTTTAGTTATGAGTTTTATGTAACAGTTTTTTTGAGTAAAACTCATAACTACTGATCTCAGATGGTGGTACGGATCGGGTCGTTATAGGTTGTAACCCAAGCTTTTTAGCCTCACCACAAAACTCGTAATGGCAGCTCTATTGAAGTCCCATAAATTGTTACGAGTGAGGGACTGACGTTGCGTTACAGGCTAAAAGGCTTGTGGTACAGCTATAACGACAAGACTTGTAATGGCTGTGTTGCTGTTTTAACGCTAAAATGGCCATTATTTCAGCATTAAAACACAAACGCAAAACTCGTAATCTAGGTGAATGTGCATACGTTTTTGACAAAATACGATTTTTGGTGAACAATTTTGAAACAATCTAATGCACATTAACAATACATTTTTTTCCTGTGCATATTTGTGTGAATGGTTCAATTATTTGTTTAGTATGTTTTTTAAATTTGATTTTCATTAAGCACTTATTTAATGTATTTATCTCCTTCCCATACAAAAATGTAGTATAGGCCCTTTAACGAGACACCAAGTTTTAAGATAAAAAGTGACTTTAGAGAATTCCACCAGGGAAATAGAAAAACATTCCTAGATAATCGCTCCAGCCCAGAGACCTTTATATCATAATAAGTAATAAAATGAGAGGTAATTTTATACTTTGTTTTAAACATGGTGGGACAATACTCACGTCCTGTGTGGTTATATGATACCTCTTCTAATATTCCACATTAGTCCTTGGTCTAAATGAGTCCATGCAGTTCTTTATAATTTTAAAATAACCAAAGAAGAAAATATATAAAGGTGTCTAAAAAGGGACATGACAATGCAAAAAGAAAATGCTCTGATGAAGTACAGCACATTGTTATTGCACTATAGCATGTAGATAACTATGTGGGAAACACCCTGCAAAGCATTTTTAAGTATCTTTCACAAACTGATGCCCAGCCAGATATATTATTGGTCTGTGCAAGGCTGCTCCAAGGTGGGTGGAGAGGGTGCATGGAACCCAACTTATGTACAATACTTCTTTCCTCCTCCTCCATAAAAAATGCTTATTGCTCCAGCATCAGAGTTGATTTTGTTTAATTATAACTGCCTGGGTATTAGTGTGCTAGATATATTCTCTCCCTTACCTGTTTTTATATGTGTTGTTGTGTCATGTGAGGCACGCAACATATGATACACTTGTACCTGGATTGAGGTCTCATGTTCTGTGTATGTTGTTGTGATACATGGAATCTACTTACAGCTGTGCAGACATCACGGGTATGTTGCTTCAGTATTGAGAATTTACTTGCCGCTGGGCTGAGATCTCATGCTGTGGGCATTTTGTTCAGGTATTGGTGATTTACTTGCATCTGGTACAATGTATTGTGTTATAAGCATGTTGTTTGGGTATTAAGGATTTGCAACAAAAGTTTAATGTTCTGGGGTTGTTTCTGGCATGCAGTGTATTTACTTGCACCTGGTCTGTGGTCTGTTCTGGGCATGTTGTTCAGATACTAGTGATTTACTTGCATCTGGTCTGTGGTCTGTTCTGGGCATGTTGTTCAGATACTAGTGATTTACTTGCACCTGGTCTGTGGTCTGTTCTGGGCATGTTGTTCAGATACTAGTGATTTACTTGCACCTGGTCTGTGGTCTGTTCTGGGCATGTTGTTCAGATACTAGTGATTTACTTGCATCTAAGCTAAGGTCCCATATTTTAGGCTTGTTGTTGGAGTACAGGGTATTTTCTTGCTTCTGGTCTGATGTCTCATGTTTTGTGCATGTTGTTGGGATACATGGGGATTTACTTATATCTGGCTTCATGTTGTGGCATATTGATTAAGTTTATGGGATTTAACTTGTATCTAGGCTGAAGTTTCATGTTGTTGAGTTATTGGGGTTTTACTTACCTTACTTTTTTCACTTATTTTCTATCTTTCCCCCACTCAGAGAATTTGATGCTATTTAAGCCCTTAATGTCCTCCAATACAATTGACAATCGCCTAGATTACAAGTTTTAAGCGCTATAGGGAAATTGATGAACGCAACAAAAGTTGCGTTATTTAATCCCCTATAGCTCTACCATTACAAGTTTTTCAAAACCCGGCTTGTGCATGCAATATGGGGTTTTTAATCTCCATACCGCACACAAAACAAGCGCTGCTTTGATTTGCTCGTGCACGCTTTCCCCATATACATCAATAGAGAGAGCGCGTCAGAAAAAGTCTAACACGTGCGATCGCGGAAAGAAAAGCTCCGTAACGCAGCCCCATTGATGTCTATGGGGAAAGAAAACTAATGTGTAAACCTAACAACCTAGCATAAACCCCGAGTCTAAACACCCCTATTCTGCTGCCCCCGACATCTCCGATGCCTGCCTACAGTTTTTAACCACTAATCTGCCGCTCCTGATATCGCTGCCACCTAAATAAAGGTATTAACCCCTAATCTACTGCTCCCGATATCGCCACCACTATACCAAAGTTATTAATCCCTATTCTGCCGCACTCCAACATCGCCGCCACTATACTAAAGTTATTAAAACCTATTCCGCCCCTCCCCAACATCGCCGCAACTAAATAAAGTTATTAGCCCCTAAACCTCTGGCCTCCCCATCACTACCACTAAATAAACCTATTAACCCGTAAACCGCCAGCCCCCTACATTGCAACAACCTAAATTAAACTATTAACCCCTACACCTACCCCTAAACCTAACCCTAACCCTAAACCTAACCCTAATGTAACCCTAACCCTAAGACCCCTTAACTTTAACATAATTAAAATAGATCTAAATTAAATTTACAATTATTAACTAAATAATACCTATTTAAAACTAAATACATACTTACCTGTGAAATAAAACTTAAGCTAGCTACAATATAACTAATAGTTATATTGTAGCTAACTTAGGTTTTATTTTTATTTCACAGGTAAGTTTGCATTTATTTTAACTATGTAGACTAGTTAGTAAATAGTTATTAACTATTTATTAAATACTTAGTTAAAATAAATACAAAATTACCTGTGAAATAAAACCTAAGCTACCTTACACTAAAACCTAAAATTACAAAAAAATAAAAAATATCCAAAAAATAAAAATTATTCCTATTCTAATACCCTTTAAAAAAAACACCCCAAAATAAAAAAGCCTCGAATAAACTACCAAGGGCCCTTAATTAACCAGCTCTTTTGCTACAAAAAATACAAACACCCCCTAACAGTATACAAAAGTATACAAACCCCCAAACTATCAAGGGCCCTTAAAATGGCTTTTCGGGGGGGGGGGGGGCCTTAAAAGGGCCTTTTGTAGGGCATTGCTACAAAAAACAAACACCCCCTAACAGTATACAAACCCCACCCCCCAAACTACCAAGGGCCCTTAAAGGGGCCTTTTGGGGGCCATTAAAAGGGCCTTTTGTAGGGCATTGCCCTAAGTTAAACAGCTATTTTGCTACAAAAAAATGCAAACACCCCCTAACAGTATACAACAGTATACAAACCCCCCACCCCCAAACTACCAAGGGCCCTTAAAATGGCCTTTTAGGGGGCCCTTAAAAGGGCCTTTTGTAGGGCATTGCTAAGTTAAACAGATCTTTTGCTACAAAAAAACAAACACCTGCCCAAAAAAATACATTACACAAAATAACAAACAAATTATCAAAAATAATGAAAATTATTCCTATTCTAATACCCATAAAAAAAAAAAAAACCTAATCTAGAATAAACTACCAATGGCCCTTAAAGGGGGCTTTTGTAGGGCATTGCCCTAAAGAAATCAGCTCTTTTTGTGAAGCAAAAATACAAATACCCACTAAGATTACAAACCCCCATGCCCCCAAACCCACAAAATAAAAAAACTATCCTAAAAACCTAAGCTACTTTAAAAGGGCATTTAGTTCTTTTATATGCCCAATCCATAATCTAAAATAAAAACCCACTCAAAAAACCCTTAAAAAAACACTAACCCTCGAAGATCGACTTGCAGTTTTTGAAGTCCCGCTTGAGACTTGAAAAGGGAAGACATTCTTCCTAAAGCTTGTCATCTTATAAATGTATAGTTAGTCCAATAAAAAAGTATCATTGCTCAATGCAATACTCTTGTTATTTTGATATAGAAATATATATATATATATATATATATATATATATATATATATATATATATACTGTATATATATATATATATATATATATATATATATATTATATGCAGATATATACAGGTATATGTAGAATAAAAAAAATTGAAGTGAAGAACATACACCTAGATTACGAGTTTTGCATTAGAGGCTATGCGGTGCTAACGAGCAGTTTTCCCTCACCGCTCACTTACATGCAGCGCTTGTATTACGAGTTTTCAGAAACCCGTTGTTAAAAGTCAAGAAGTGAGCGTTGAGCAAAATCTTGCTCATTACCGCACTCCAATACCAGCGCTGCTTAAGTCAGCGGTGAGCTGGTCGTACGTGCTCGTGCACAGGGCCGGTGCTAGGATTTTTGGCCACACAGGCGAGGATACATTTTGCGCCCCCCCCTTATTACATACCATACTATTGCTCATTTTTACAAAATGTTACAAAGATGTGCTAAATAAAACTAAAGATAACTATGTTATCTATAATTATAAAAATATAATTTCCCATTACCCCATAAAATCATTCTGTAAATCTGATTTTTATAACTGTAATAGTTAATTATTTTACAGTTATTCCATTTTAAATGGGTACTAAACATCTTTAGAAAGTAATATAAAATGATAAATCATATACATATAATAAAGCCTGCAATACACTTTCATTATTTATTTTGTCCCCTTTTCATGTAATTCCATTTTAAAATTGTGAGCTTTTCAGTTCCTGTTAGAAATGGAAGTGCAGAACACTGTTATATTCTACACAGCCATTGGGTGCACACTCTAGTGACCTATTTATAACTGTTCCTGATTGGCCACAGCAGAGAGGGTAAAACAAATGGTATGATACAAGAAATGACACTAGCTTTTATTATTATAATTTATAGGTGTATATATATATATATATATATATATATATATATACACACATATATATATATATATATATATATATACACCACCAGCATATTCTGCAGCTCTGTAAATGTTATAACTTACAATTAATATAGGAGTAAAAAATGTAGGGGCAGCCACTAGTATGTATGTGTATATATATATATATATATATATATATATATACACTGAATGGTATATAATTTACTGTACTGTAGGCAGTTTCTCTAACAACCCTGTGGGCAAGTTAGAGCAGATAAAAATGTTGATTTAGAGCACCACTTTTAAAGTTGTAAATCTAGCCATATTTAGTAAGTTTTACTAGTGCTAGCTCTTAAAATTAATTGAAATGGCTTTAAAAGAAAGCTAAACATCCCCTAGCCTGGCATACAATGTTTTTGCATAAGTAAAAACACTTCTATATATGTAAATAAAGCAAATTTTGATGGCCTACCTAAAGTCACCTGCAACTCAGGGCTTTACTGCTGCAGCCTGCAGGGACATATAAGCATGCATAGGCACATACAAACATGCATAAGCACATATAAGCATGCATATGCACATATAAACATGCATACACACAAAATGAACATTACATGCAAGGCAGCAGTAGACATGAGAGGAGCATGATTCATGTATGGGTTTTATAAATGAATAAAAAGGCTATTAATTCTAATTTTTAAGAGATTGTCATATGAAATGAGTTTGTGCAAATTCTTTTTCAGTTATTCCTGATCATAACGTCTATTAAAATTAAACTGTGCAAATTGCATTTCTAATAGGAAAATACACAATGGCATTTTACTGGTGGTTCAAATACAAAAGAAAACAAACAAACTGTATTCAGTGTAAAAATAAACCATAATACCAGCATTTTCTGCATAAAGTCTTTGGGCTGGGTGGTACATTATCTGATTGACTGTTACAACCGGCTAATGGAACTAAAGAAAAAACAACTCAGAGCCAGGCTCGGCAGCATGGAGGGTATATAAATAAATATACACTCACTGGGGTACAAAAATATAATTTCTACTTCAAGTCTGCTAGTGTCCTGGACAACAATGATATCTTGGTGCTGCCATCGTTAACAACAGTCAAGCAACATGTAGATGTTGTTAAATGGATAGGCAATACTAAGATATTAATAAACTAACACAACTTCTCCCGGTACTCACAGTCAGAGCTGCCAAGGAAAGATTGAAGACTGGGACCGTGACACACACACACACGATAGGATGGAAGAGCCCATTCAGCCCAGAGGAGCCTATCCTAATCCTGTCAGTTATAAGTTCAAACTACGCACAGCTCTTGAGCCCTTACGGACCGCTCTGTATAACCGGCCACCCGGGATGATAGAGGAAGGAGTAGTGGGTGCAGAGCGCGGGAGGAGGAGGCGGAGCTTATACCGGCACTTCTTAATTTTCTGCTGAGTTAGTTCCAGGCACCTTAGATGGAACGGTGCTGCTGGCAGTTGCAATGCAAGCCCAATCGCAAACGAATTATGCAACTTTTGGGACCCTGGCAGTTCTACCATACTCGCCACTGATAAAATGTGTAAAAAAAATCACACTGTACTCCAATTTTGCGCCCCACTGCTAAGGCGCCCTAAGGCAGTTGCCTAAGTTGCCTATATGCAAGCGCCGGGCCTGCTCGTGCACGATTTCCCCATAGGAATCAACAGGGAGAGTCAGCTGAGAAAAAGTCTAACACCTGCAAAAAAGCAGCGTAAAACTCCTTAACACAGCCCCATTGATTCCTATGGGGAAACAAAAGTTATGTCTACACCTAACACCCTAATATGAACCCCGAGTCTAAACACCACTAATCTTACACTTATTAACCCCTAATCTCCCGCCCCCAACATCGCCGACACCTGCATTATATTTATTAACCCCTAATCTGCCGCTCCGGACACCGCCGCCACCTACATTATATTTATGAACCCATAATCTGCTGTCCCCAACATCGCCGACACCTACATTATATTTATTAACCCCTAATCTGCCGCCCTCAATGTCGCTGCCAACTACCTACACTTATTAACCCCTAATCGGCAACCCCCAACGTCGCCGCCACTATAATAAACATATTAACCCCTAAACCGCCGCACTCCCGCCTCACAAACATTAGTTAAATATTATTAACCCCTAATCTGTCATCCCTAACATCGACGCCACCGACCTACATTTATTAACCCCTAATCTGCCGCCCCCAACGTCGCCGCCACTATATTAAAGTTATTAACCCCTAAATCTTAGTCTAACCCTAACACCCCCTAACTTAAATATAATTTAAATGTCTAAATAAAATTCCTATCATTAACTAAATTATTCCTATTTAAAAAAAAAAAATACTTACCTATAAAATAAACCCTAAGCTAGCTACAATATAACTAATAGTTACATTGTATTTAGCTTAGGGTTTATTTTTTATTTTACAGGCAAGTTTTTATTTATTTTAACTAGGTACAATAGTTATTAAATAGTTATTAACTATTTAATAACTACCTAGCTAAATAAATACAAAAGTACCTGTAAAATAAACCCTAACCTAAGTTACACTAACACCTAACACTACACTATAATTAAATAAATTGTCTAAATTTACAACAATTAATTCAATTAAATTAAATTAGCCAAAGTACAAAAAAAACAAAACACTAAATTACAGAAAATAATAAACAATTACAAGATATTTAAATTAATTACACCTAACCTAATAGCCCTATCAAAATAAAAAAAAACCCTAGCCTAAATTAAACTACCAATAGCCCTCAAAGGGGCCTTTTGTGGGGCATTGCCCCAAAGTAATCAGCTCTTTTACCTGGAAAAAAAAATACAAACAACCCCCCCAACAGTAAAACCCACCACGCACACAACCAACCCCCCAAATAAAATACTAACTAAAAAAACTGATTGGAACAGCCAATAGAATGCGAGCTCAATCCTATTGGCTGATTGGATCAGCCAATAGGATTGAAGTTCAATCCTATTGGCTGATTGCATCAGCCAATAGGATTTTTTCTACCTTAATTCCGATTGGCTGATAGAATTCTATCAGCCAATCGGAATCTAAGGGACGCCATCTTGGATGACGTCACTTAAAGGAATCATCATTTAGTAAGAAGACTTTGTTGGAAGAGGATGCTCTGCGCCGGATGTCTTGAAGATGGACCCGCGCCGGATGGATGAAGATATACGATGCCGTCTGGATGAAGACTTCTGCCAGTCTGGAGGACCACTTCGCCCGACTTGGATGAAGACTTCTCCCAGCTACGTTGAGGACTTTGGCCCGGCTTGGATGAAGACTTCCCCCAGTAAGTCGATCTTCAGGGGGTTAGTGTTAGGTTTTTTAAGGGTGTATTGGATGGGTTTTATTTTTAGGTTAGGGACTTTGGGCATGCAAAAGAGCTAACTGCCCTTTTAAGGGCAATGCCATCCAAATGCCCTTTTCAGGGCAATGGGGAGCTTAGGTTTTTTTAGTTAGTATTTTATTTGGGGGGTTGGTTGTGTGGGTGGTGGGTTTTACTGTTGGGGGGGTTGTTTGTATTTTTTTCAGGTAAAAGAGCTGATTACTTTGGGGCAATGCTCCGCAAAAGGCCCTTTTAAGGGCTATTGGTAGTTTAGTTTAGGCTAGGGTTTTTTTTATTTTGGGGGGGCTTTATTTTATTTTGATAGGGCTATTAGATTATGTGTAATTAGTTTAAATATCTTGTAATTTGTTTTTTATTTTCTGTAATTTAGTGTTGTTGTTTTTTTAGCTAATTTAATTTAATTGATTTAATTGTTGTTAATTTAGTTAATTTATTTAATTATAGTGTAGTGTAACTTAGGTTAGGTTTTATTTTACAGGTACTTTTTTTATTTATTTTAGCTAGGTAGTTATTAAATAGTTAATAACTATTTAATAACTATTGTACCTAGTTAAAATAAATACAAACTTGCCTGTAAAATAAAAATAAACCCTAAGCTATATACAATGTAACTATTAGTTATATTGTAGCTAGCTTGGGGTTTATTTTATAGGTAAGTATTTAGTTTTAAATAGGAATTTTATTTAGACTTATTTAAATTATATTTAAGTAAGGGGGTGTTAGGGTTAGACGTAGATTTAGGGGTTAATAACTTTAATATAGTGGTGGCGACGTTGGGGGCAGCTGATTAGGGGTTAATAAGTGTAGGTAGGTGGCGGCAACATTGGGGCGGCAGATTAGGGGTTAATAAATATAATGTAGGTGTCGGCGATGTTGGGGGCAGCAGATTAGGGGTTCATAAATATAATGTAGGTGGCGGAGGTGTCCGGAGCGGCAGATTAGGGGTTTGAAAATTTTATTATAGTGTTTGCGATGCGGGAGGGCCTCGGTTTAGGGGTTAATAGGTAGTTTATGGGTGTTAGTGTACTTTTTAGCACTTTAGTTATGAATTTTATGTTACGGCGTTGTGCCATAAAACTCTTGACTACTGACTTTTAAATGCGTTAGGACTCTTGACAGGGTAGGGTGTACCGCTCACTTTTTGTCCTCCCAGGACACACTCGTAATACCGGCGCTATGGAAGTCCCATAGAAAAAAGACTTTACAAAGTTTACGTAAGTCGTTTTGTGGTAAAGTTGTTTTGCGGTGACCCTAAACCTTCAAGACTCGTAATACCAGCGGGCGTAAAAAGAGCAGCGTTAGGACCTCTAGCCGATAGGAATTTAAAATATTTCTATTCAAAACACATTAAAATGGATTAAAAATTATTGCATATTTCAAGATATTTGACTGGGCTCAAGAGTGTATATATATATATATATATATATATATATATATATGTTTGTGTGTGTGTGTGTTTATATGTGTATATAATGTATGTACCTGATAAAATTTATGTACGTTTATAAATACACATGTATACACATATTTACATATATACATACACATATGAATACACACTGGAGCCCTTTCCATTCAAGCCATATACATTTTTTATCCTTTTAAAATCATCTTTTTATCTGTAATAATATTATATTTTAATTAAAACGCTGTATATATAAGTGAAATACTTTAATCTAATATGTTTTTTATGTATTTTGTGAAACTGTTTTTACACTTCAGGGGGTCGATCCGATATAAATCTTCGCCAGCAAAAGCCGGCGACGCCAATATTTGCGCGGATTTGGTATCACATATACGGCGTAACCTAGAAGTTACGCCCGTATATTTCTGACGTCGCCCGCAGTTTTTTGGGCCATAGGCAGGTATACCAAACCCGCGCAGTTTGGTATCCAATATGCAGCGTAAGGACTTACGTGGCAAAAATGGAGAAAAATTACTCCATTTTCACCTCGCCACAAAAAGCAGCCGTAAGAAGCCTTACGCTGACTATTGGAGCCCCGTAACTCCCTAAACTAACTAGAATCAGCCAATCAGATTGAGCTCGCATTCTATTGGCTGTTCCGATCAGCCAATAGAATGCGAGCTCAATCTGATTGGCTGATTGGATCAGCCAATCGGATTGAACTTGAATCTGATTGGCTGATTCAATCAGCCAATCAGATTTTTTTAACTTAATTCCGATTGGCTGATAGAATCCTATCAGCCAATCGGAATTCGGCGGACGCCATCTTGGATGAAGTCATTTAAAGGTACCTCATTCCAAGTTCAGCAGTCGGCCGGGATGGATGCTCCACGGCGGCGGAGCGAAGAAAGAAGATTGAAGATGCCGCCGGAAGAATGAAGACTTTGCTGCCGCTTGGAGGAAGACGTCGCCGGAGGAAGAATTCTTCTTTGCCGCTTGGAGGATGACATCGCCGGAGGAAGAATTCTTCTTTGCCGCTTGGAGGAAGACATCGCCCGGATCGGATCAGGAGTTCGGCCCGGTGTGGTGAAGACAAGGTAGGGAGATCTTCAGGGGGGTAGTGTTAGGCTTTTTTAAGGGGGGTTTGGGTGGGTTTAGAATAGGGGTATGTGGGTGGTGGGTTGTAATGGGGGGGGGGGGGTATTGTATTGGTTGTATGCAAAAGAGCTGAATTCTTTGGGGCATGCCCCACAAAAGGCCCTTTTAAGGGCTGGTAAGGTAAAGAGCTTTGAAATTTGTTGAATTTAGAATAGGGCAGGGAATTTTTTTTATTTTGGGGGTTTATTATTTTATTAGGGGGCTTAGAATAGGTGTAATTAGCTTAAATATCTTGTAATCTTTTTTTTATTTTTTGTAATTTAGTGTTTGTTTTTTTTTGTAATTTAGTTTAGTTAATTTAATTGTATTTTTAGATAGATGTTTGTAGTTTATTAAATTTATTGATAGTGTAGGTGTATTTGTAACTTAGGTTAGGATTTATTTTACAGGTAATTGGGTAATTATTTTAACTAGGTAGATATTAAATAGTTAATAACTATTTAATATCTATTATACCTAGTTAAAATAATTAACAATTTACCTGTAAAATAAATATTAACCCTAACATAGCTACAATGTAATTATTAATTATATTGTAGCTATCTTAGGGTTTATTTTATAGGTAAGTATTTAGATTTAAATAGGAATATTTTAGTTTATAAATGAATTAGATTAATTTAATATAAATTTAGTTAGGGTTAGATAGAGTTAATATAGTTAATATAAATACTATAGTAACTATATTAACTATATTAACCCTAATATAATTAGGGTTAATATAGTTAATATATATAATGTAATACCTATATTAACTATAATATACTTAGGGTTAATATAGATAATATAGCTGGCGGCGGGGTAGGTAGATTAAATTAGGGGTTAATCATTTTAATAGAGATGGCGGCGGTGTAAGGGGCTTACATTAGGGGTTAATAATTTTAATATAGATGGCGGCGGTGTTAGGGGCTCACTTTAGGGGGTTATAGATATAATATAGCTGGCGGCGGGGTACGGGAGCGGCGGTTTAGGGGTTAATAACTTTATTAGGTTGCGGCGGGGTAAAGGAGCGGCGGTTTAGGGGTTAATAGCTTTTTTATTGTTAGGCTAGTGAGGGGGGATAGCGGATAGAGGGTTAGACAGTGCGGGCTATGTTAGGGAGGCGTGTTAGACAGTGCGGGCTATGTTAGGGAGGCGTGTTAGACAGTGCGGGTGTTTTAAACTTTAGTCAGGTTTTATAGGCGCCGGCAGTTTCTAACGTGCCGCAAGTCACTGGCGACGCCAGAAATTTGTACTTACGCAGATTTCTGGACATCGCTGGTTTGTTAGACTTACGGCACGTTAGCATCTGACGGCGACCTATATGGGATGGCTCGAGTTGCGAGCTGAAACTGCGGGCGACGCCGGTTCCCTCGCTTGCGCCGCAAACTGCGATCGATATCGGATCGCGCCCCAGGTCTCGCTAATTCTTCTAGCACTATTTGGCCTTTTGCTCGAGTGCAACCCATGTCTTTCAACTTGTAATATGAGAGCTAATTAGTGCAGTCACAATATCCATTGAAAGTAATGGGTGCTCTAGAGCGATGTCAGATGCGCTAGAGATTCTCTTGTGAAACTGTTTTACAATGGACTTGTAATATCAAGTTGTGCACTAATGTCAGTGTGGTCCAGTGATATTGCTTATCATGTCCAGTTCTAGCATTAGTGTGACACTATTTATCTATGATTAGTAAAAATCCATCTGTGCTTTGTCTCTTATATTGTTAGTTTGTTTAAATTATTAAACAAAATATTGACATTTTTAAAATAATTTATTATATTTCAGAACATCAAGACCATCAGTAGGACAACAGAGGGTATATTTGCTATTTTTTTTTCCTTTTAAAAATGCAGGATTCTAGAGCAGGGTTTTACAATTTTCCCTAGAGCAATTTTCCTTGCTGTGAATGGTAATTTAGAAAAGTATGTTTCCCAGCCCAGCTGCAAATAATAAACATCCTAAGTTAGCGGTTTACCAACAATAGGGTGGTCTGTAACATGTGGTAGCTATGGGCCAAGACTTATCAAATACAGACGCTTTTCTTCACATCTATATTCTTTTAAACTATATATAGTACATGTGAATTGTTCTCTCTAAACTAATTTATTCTAAAATCATGTATGTGTGATTATATTCCTCCTTCAATCCATATGTTATCTATTTTCATTTTTGGATGTTTTTTTTTTTAATTTCTCTTTTCTTGCTACCGCCTTAAAAGGAAAGTGAATGAAGTGCACTAAACCTATTATAAAAAGAAGTAAGGTGTGTTTAGAGATGTATTTTTTAGTGGAAGATTCCCCAAAACTAACCATCTTAAAGCAAAATCACAAGGCAGAACTTACTGAATCTACTAAGAAAAGGGGATGAACTTGGAAGTCCCTGTGAGCTTTCCACAAATAAAATAATGAGACTTTCTGCAGAGCTCTCAAATGTCCTATATATCAGGGCTGGACTGGGATCAAAAATAGGCCCAGGCATTTTTAAGGCAGAGAAGCCCACTGCCCCCTGCCCATTTGATATTATAACCCAAAACAGACAAGTATGATGTACTAGTTTGATTTATAAAAAAACATTTTAAGTTGATAACATCCATCTCTGTACCCTTTTGTCACTGTATTACTGCTATTGAAGTTCAAGTGTTCACAATTTAAGTATAGAAAAAAAATATTTATGCTTACCAGAGAAATGATGATGGTCCATAGTCCTCCATATCATATCGGATATATTTCCCTCCACTAGGAGGCGATCATGAACCCATATTAGAGCTCAACATCCCTCCCACCTCCCATCTCTCTCTTAGTTTAACGAATAGCTGAGTAGAGAATAGGCAACATATAGGTGGGAAAGACAATGCAGGGTCAGTAGAGGTGTCCCTTGGAACTGTTGCCCAAACATTAAAATGGACCATCATAATTTCAAAAGAAAAAAAATTATCACATAAGTATAAATATTGTTTTCTTTCATAAAATGATAATGGTCCACAGTCCTCCATAACATATGGGATTAATACCCAAGCAGTTCTAGCCGACACTGTGGCCTTAAGGACTTTCCTGCCAAAAGCTGCTTGCAAATAAACAAAACCTCAAAGCGATAAACTCTGAAAATAGTATGCAGAGAAGACATGTTGCAGGTTTGCAAATCTGCTCCAAAGATGCATCATTTTTAAAAACCCACAATGTTGCAACTGCTCTTGTAGAAGAGCTGAATACTCTTAGGAGGTGACTTTAGTAATAGCTTTCTTACGAGTCCCAGAGTAGAGATAAAACAAACTAGAACCTTTGTCTGGAATCTTTAGTAGCTTGTAGATAGAACTACAAAAGATTGACTACATCCAGATTATGTAATAGCTGCTACCTAGAGATAGCAGGATTTGAATACAATGAAGAATCAATCATTTCTTGATTGGTATTTTCATAAGAAACTTCTTTAGGAATAAAATCATATTTGGAACAAAGTATAGTCTTCTTTTTGTGAATAATTAGACATGGAAAAATCACAAGACAAGGTAAACCACTCAGAAACTCTCCTTGCTAAATAGAAAGCTAATAGCAAGAGTACTTTCTAAGATAATAGTACATATCAATGGATGCCTTGGTTCAAAAAGAAGAACCTTGTAATACAGAGAAAAGTAGATTCAGATTCCAGGGTGGAGAACTAGGAGTCATAATTGGCCTAATTCTAACTAATGCCTGTGCAAAAGACTGAACCTCAGGAAGTTTAGCCAATTTACTAGGAAAAAATAAATTAGAAATAAGCGGACAAACCCTATCAAAACCATCCTTAGAAATCTGAAGGCTTCTAGGAATCCTAAAGGAATACCAAAAAAACCCTCTGGAAGAACACCACACAGAATATGCCTTTCATATCTTGTGATAAATATTTTAAATGATTCTGAGAAACCTTTATGTCTCAAAACTAGGTGTTCAAACTCCACTCCATTAAATTAGAGATTAGAGATCCTGGTTGAAAAGAGGACCTTCAGACAGCAAGTCTTGTCTTGAAGGAAGAAGCCATGGAGAGCAAAACAACATCTGCACTATAGTCATATATCAAATCCTGCGGAGCCAGGCTGGAGCAATAAAAATGACTGATGTTGACTCCTGTTTTATCCAAGTAATGACTCTTGTAGAAAAGCAAACAAAGTAAACAGGTATGCCAGATGACAGACCCATGGACATATCAAGGCAGCTACTATATGAGCCTTTGAATTATTTGATATGCACAATAGCTTGGCAGCGTGTGATTTAAGTGAGAGGTCATTAGAACCATGACCTGTAATCCCATTTTGATCACTTAGTGATCAAAAATGTCCTAATGGAGAGACCACTCTCTTGGATAGACTGATGATCCACCTCCAAGTTGTTCACACCTGGTATGGGAATTGCCAATAGGGAGCAATGATTCCTCTCTGCCTATGACAGAGTATTACACACTTCCTGCATGGCCAGTGGACTTTGGTTACTCCCTTTGAAGATGTATGTAGGTCACCACTGAGATGTTTTCCGACTGGAAATGGATAAACTATACTTCCTTCAATAGGGGTCAGGGCTGAAGAGACCGAAGATCGTTCGAAGTTCCAGAATGTTGGCTGGTAATCTTGCCTCTAGAGGATACCAAACTAGTTACACTCTTCAAAAAACCCAGACCACCCCCTAGTCTGAGAGACTGGCATCCATCCGCACAATATACCACGACTGACTATGGAAAGATGTCCCATGGGTCAAAGACAGACTTTGTGTTTTCAAGAAAAAAATTGACTGGTGGAGAATCCAAAGCAATCTGTCTCACAAAAGTAGATAATTATTTGACCACTGAAGTAGCATAGCCATTGAAGGGGTCTCAAGTGAAAAGGGGAAAAATAAACTGCATCTGAAGCAGCTCCCATAAGACCCACCGCCACCATGCACTGAGCTACCAATGGAATGTAGCTCATGGTAAGAAGAGACACACCCTTTGAATCTTTATATTGCAAAGTTGTGTCAGGAAACAAGAAGGATAAGAATTGAGTCTAATATGACTCCTGTAAATGCTACCCTTATAGTAGGATATAATAAGTTTTTAGGTACATTGATACTCCAACCATGGTCTTGACGGAAGACAGAGGCTTGTGGGTATGAACAATAACTATTGACAGGAAATATGTTTGCACTAGTATGTCATTCAGATAAGCAGCAACTAAAATGTCTTTATTCTGATCACTGCAATATTGCATCCAACACAGAGTGGCAAACTGTCAAAGTTTTGCAGATATACAAACCTCAGGAACTAAATATATCAGAGAAAGAGAAAAGAAAGAAGCCTTATTATGGCACACTACCACAAATATGAGGGAGAGCGATGTAAGCAGTCTATACTATGGAAAGGGCATAGTAAAAAATAAAATTTAACTTTTATTAAGTCAATAAAACCAAACATAGGACATGTTAAAATATTAAGACATATCAACATGCCTGTCCCTATATGAGAACTACCATCAAAATTATCAATAAAAAAACCAAAAATATAAGGAAAAAGGGTGACTATGCCCATCGACCAGTGCACTGTGAGTACAAAAGATCCTTATCACTGTCTAATTGTGCCAAAAGGCCTATCTGAGACTTTCACAGTACTCCTGGTCAATTACTTAAAAAAGCTGGGTATCCCCATGCTGCATCTACTATAAAAACAAGTATGTGAGGATTCAGATATCATCAAATTAATTAGCAAACACATCAAAGATCATAGAGAGGGGTAGTGTGAACATCTGACGCGTGTTTCGCCACTGCTTTGTCAAAGGCGCCGCCCACCTGATTCCATACCTATTTAAGGTAATCAACAGCTAATCCAATTGTACATAGGAAGACATCAACCTAAGTAATACCAATCAGCGGGAGCTACCCCCAAGTGGGGCGATACCTCCATGACATAAATACAAGAGAAAAATAGACAACCTATTAGAAGAGGGGGGGGGTGCGTTGTACAACAAATCATATGACGATGATTGTTTACTTAGAAGAAATCTTGTTACCATATTGATCCATATAACTGCTACAATAATCGTGATCACATACTTACTTATTGTACATTGTATCCAAAAGCATGTTCACATGTAATTGAGCAGTTGGCTGGTACATTTTATTACTCATTTGCAGATACCACCAAACAGATCGATAATAAGAGCTATGTTCATATTGTTAGTGTAATCCTCCTGAAACACTATCAAAGAAACCCTCTATTAGTACACCAAATTAATAACCGAAGTAAATACATATCACATACTATTAGTTTATTAGAGTGTTATTCAAGAAGCCATAAAATCAAACTTCATTGAATAACAGTCCTTTATTCACTATCCGTTACTATGGTAACCATTTGGCAAGCACAGCGGTTATTTTATAAACTCCTTCTCCACATATAGGGGCCAATTTATCATTTGCTGGATGGACATGATCAGCTTTCGGCATTTATCACTGCACAAGCACTTCTCCTGAAATGCTTGTGCAATACCACCCCCTGCACATAACTACATACATTTTCTTGCAAGAGCATTCCAAACAGTTAATTATGTTTTTAGTTCTATAATTATAAAGGTTATTTATATATCTTAAACCCTGTGGAAATACATTCACCTCCTTTAAAGTACGTATATATAGGGACAGTATTTACATGAGCCATATGGGAATATGCCCTTCAGGCTATCATATATACAAGTCACATGCTTAACAAAGTGACTTCTCACAAGTTTGTCCTTAATTGCTGGTGCCCTTTTACAACTTATAGCCACCTTCTCAACAACACTTATTGCCATATCCTCAACTGTATGTAGTATATGTAGATGCCTGTTCAAAATACCCATCATTTGCTTGTGGGCATCATTATATGTACTGATAAGACAAAACAAATAAATGTGATAGTGCACAAAAAAGGATGAATGTCCCAGGGTAGGTAATCACGATGGTATGAGCAGCAAGTGAACCTCAGGGGAAAAAGGAAAAACACATATAGTGAAGTCCTGTGGATATAAAGTATTGAAAAGAGCAAAGAACAGTACTCATATTCGCTAGAGCTTCAAAATCAAGCTCTAGATATTAAGGCACTTGAAAACTCCTAATAGGAGACAAAGGCAAAGATCGATATCCCAGCTGGGTTATAACATCACAAGGAATGGATCAGAAGTGGATAAAATAATCTAACACTTTATTAAAAACAAGTCACAAGGCATACAAATGAGACTGTCCCAATCAAAGACCACTGCAAACAAAAGACCGTGATTTCACAATGTCTACTAAGTGCCGTTTTCGGCCCCGTAAGGAACAAGACTCCTCCTCTTTTGTGATATCGCTATGCTCCGACGTACATTTCACAGCTTGGCTTTTTCGAGGATGTCTTTGAATCATGCTTGTATCCTTATATAGCTGTTACTCCACTTCTGATTGGATTCCAGGTTTTCTTACAGGTGTTAAACAATGTCCAATATCTTATTTCGTGTTAAAGAAAATTGATATTTTCTATATTGATATGTATATTAGGACCTAGGTTCGATCCCCATGTCGACCTATGTAAATTCGAATATATATTATTATATATGTATTTTTTTGTATATGATGACATTTTAGAATGCATTTAAAGTTACGAGTATTATACTCTTCGATATAATTATGTCATTATTCCTCACTTATAGTGCTTGCAATCTTTACAGGTCTGATAGCCTGTTATGGTGCAGACCCTTAAATCAGTATATCTAATATTACTATAAGAGGAGAAATAGAGAGACCTCAATCAGATGTAGAGCCTCCCAAAAAGACAGGGAATACAGCACTCTTTATATTTATACAAAGCACATTTTAATTATAGCACAGTTCAATATCCAGAACTGACACAAAAAGGCAAATACAGATATAGTAAAAAGATATATATATATATATACACATAATATACAAAATATCCAAGCACCCACTCACTACAGTCATTCAGACATACATACTATGACTCACTGTATAATAGGCTCTGAAAACCATTATAAAGCAAAAAACATCCTATATGGCCATAAAAAGGACTAATAGTAAACAGCGCTGTTACTTTAAGAAAAAATCTCTCTTTGCAAAGACTGTTGAAAGTGAGTCATAGTATGTATGTCTGAATGACTGTAGTGAGTGGGTGCTTGGCTATTTTGTATATTATGTGTGTATATATATATATATATCTCTATCTTTTTACTATATCTGTATTTGCCTTTTTGTGTCCGTTCTGGATATTGAACTGTGCTATAATTAAAATGTGCATTGTATAAATATAAAGAGTGCTGTATTCCCTGTCTTTTTGGTAGGCTCCACATCTGATTGAGGTCTCTCTATTTCTCCTCTTATAGTAATATTAGATATTATACTCTTTGATTGTTATATCGAAATTTGTACAATTTTCTTTAACACGAATTAAGATAATGGATATTGTTTAACAACTGTAAGAAAACCTGGAATCCAATCAGCAGTGGAGTAACAGCTATATAAGTATACAAGCACTATTCAAAGACATCCTTGAAAAAGCCAAGCTGTGATTGGCAAAACGTATGTCGGAGCGTAGTGACATCACAAAAGAGGCGGATTAGGGGGGAACTTCTGGGCGGCAGCCATGCTTCGACGCAATATTTTGAGCTGCTCCAGTTATCCTACTAATTCCAACTAAAATCTCAATTTAAGAACTCCATCTGAACTTCAATTTGATAACATTTTGATCTACGGAGGATTCCCTTTCAAGAGTTACTTATATTTTAAGGATTACTGCCTGCTCTCAGAATCCGAAGCATTACCCCTCAGTGATTTTCCCCTGTGTGCCTTCTGTGTGCTGATTAATACCCACATACCTACAAAAGGTCTACTACAGAGGCATAAAATGGAGAATACTGCCTGTATTTTAAAAGAACTGAGTTGCTTGCTTGATGGCTATCAAACCATATTTGAGGAGAAGCTACAGATGGTGTCTAACCCATTTGGCAATTACACCTTTGAGGGATCTCCCCAACAGGAGCCCGTATGCACAGAGGGGGAGAATTATGGAGCGTCTTATGTCCAGTGCATATTACCAGATACTGGACTTACCTGGAGAGACCTGCGTTAGATCTTGAAATCAGGGATGGCAGAGTCACACATGAGATTGGTGTAGATCTCGGAGAGAAACCTTCAGCTTTGGAGGAGACCCATAGCTGCCTTAACGCTATGGAACAGTTGGCCCCTGCAGCGAGTCTAGAGAATATAGCACCAGCACATATGGGGATCGTGGCTGCATTCCCCGCCAAACCGAAGATGGATATTTTCTTGCATGGATATGGGGCCACGCAGACTTTGCAAGATTTCGTGGCTGATTTTTTGGTTTCTCTGCATCCACTTTCTGGAACGTTGGAAATATGCCGGGACTCAGGTGACATTCCTCCATCTCCCCAACTGCCTGGCCTTCAGCTGGACGCAACCGACCCGGCCTATGAAGTTGCCTTGTTCCCATTCAAATTGCTCACACTCGAACAGGTACTGGGCTGCCTGAATGATATTCCACACGGGAGATCTGTTCAGAATGACTGCATTGGAGTGGGCTAGTGAAATCATGTACTCTTTTCTCTTAACCTAGATTGATTATCTAAGCCCCTATTAAGGATAGCCATTTGATTGCAAGAGTAAGAGTACTAATTGACTTACTTCATTAGCTATGTATTAGAGTATGGCATGGATGATGGGCACAAATGTATTACTAAAAAATATTTAACAGTTATAATATTATATTGTTATCGTTATATGCCTATGTACCCTACCTGCTTGCCCATTTTGTGGGATTATGTGGCTTTTTCTTTTTGATGGAATTTAAGAAGCAATTGCTTACTGCTATTTACTTTAATCACTATGAATGACAGCCTAAGGTTAGATGATCTAGAGATGCCCTTGATTTATTTATCCTACCTAGTTCTTCATACGAGTGTTAATACTTATGTATCACTGTAAAGACATACATCATCTCCCCTCTTAAGTCTATGACATAAAGCTAGCCATTTGCTTTTAGCCATAAATAAACATTTCCTACACTGCAGTATCTCACTTGCTAAAAACTGGATATGCCGGATTTCCCTATTTATATAGAGCCTTATCCAATATGATATCCCTTTCTTGAAAACAGAATGTAATAATATTGATATTGTATAGCATATCTGAGCTGCATTATTTTTCTATTCGCCTTATTGTATGCAACATAAATTGGAAGCCCATCTCTTCTCATCATTTATTAGGTAACCTTAACTCACTTAATGAGTATATTTGTCTATATTTACCTCACCGCCAGCAACAGGCAAATATTTGTGTTAATGGCATATGTCCAACAGATGACATTATTTTATAGTTTTCACATAGTGCATGACATAACTACATCATAAGTGTCTTAATATCAAACCAGCTTGCCTCCGTAACTATATACCATAACACACCGGTTCAAGAGTGGCCCATTATTATCTTAGGGGGCTCATACCATTATAAAAATGGAGGTTTCACTTATATTGGCCTTAACTTTGTTGGATTCATATGCAGGTAGATAACCATGCTAGTGCGCAGCTATGATCTATGCCTTATTTTGTTTTAACCCCTTAATGACCGAGGACGTGCAGGGTACGTCCTCAAAAAAAAGGCAGTTAACGCCTGAGGACGTACCCTACACGTCCTCGGTGTGGAAAGCAGCTGGAAGCGATCCTGCTCTCTTCCAGCTGCTTTCCGGTTATTGCAGTGATGCCTCGATATGGAGGCATCCTGCAATAACCATGTATGGCCATTCGATGCAGAGAGAGCCACTCTGTGGCCCTCTCTGCACCGGACATCGATGGCCGGTATCGTTGGTGGGTGGGAGCCGACGTGGGAGGCGGGTGGCGGCCATCGATGGGCCCAGTGATGTGGAGGGGGACGGGATCGTGGGCGGGGATGACCGGGGGCGCGCACGGGCGCGCGCGAGTGCACGATAGGGAGGGGCAGGCGCGTGCACGGGAGGGAGCGGGTGGGAACCGCTACACTACAGAAAATATGCACCATAGGATTTGCTAATCAGGGTTCTAAAACGTAATAATAATAAAAATAAAAAGCAAAATCAGGGGGTGTTGGGTTAGTATGTGGGAGGGAAGCTACACTACAGAAAAAAAAATGGGGAAAAATAAAAAAAAAAAAACATTTTTTTCTGCAAATTGGGTACTGGCAGATAGCTGCCAGTACCCAAGATGGCCCCCAAAAAGGCAAAGGGGGATGGTTAGAGAGATGTTTGAGGGGGGATCAGGGAGGTTGGGGGCTAAGGGGGATCCTAAACAGCAGCATATGTAAATATGCTATACAATTTAAAAAAAAAAAAAAAAACAAAGATTCCTTTTATTTTTGTACTGGCAGACATTCTGCCAGTACTTAAGATGGCGGGGAAAATTGTGGGGTGGGGGAGGGAAGGGAGCTGTTTGGGAGGGATCAGGGCATGTGATGTGTCAGGTGGGAGGCTGATCTCTACACTAAAGCTAAAATTAACCCTGCAAGCTCCCTACAACCTACCTAATTAACCCCTTCACTGCTAGACATAATACACGTGTGATGTGCAGCGGCATTTAGCGGCCTTCTAATTACCAAAAAGCAACGCAAAAGTCATATATGTCTGCTATTTCTGAACAAAGGGGATCCCAGAGAATAATTTACAACCATTTGTGCCATAATTGCACAAGTTGTTTGTAAATAATTTCAGTGAGAAACCTAAAGTTTGTGAAAAAAATTGTGAAAAAGTGAACGATTTTCTTTATTTGATTGCATTTGGCGGTGAAATGGTGGCATGAAATATACCAAAATGGGCCTAGATCAATACTTTGGGGTGTCTTCTAAAAAAAAATATATACATGTTAAGACATATTCAGGGATTCCTGAACGATATCAGTGTCCCAATGTAACTAGCGCTAATTTTGAAAAAAAGGGGTTTGGAAATAGCAAAGTGCTACTTGTATTTATGGCCCTATAACTTGCAAAAAAAGCAAAGAACCTGTACACATTGGGTATTTCTAAACTCAGGACAAAATTTAGAAACTATTTAGCATGGGTGTTTTTTGGTGGTTGTAGATGTGTAACAGATTTTGGGGGTCAAAGTTAGAAAAAGTGTGTTTTTTTCCATTTTTTCCTCATATTATATAATTTTTTTATAGTAAATTATAAGATATGATGAAAATAATGGTATCTTTAAAAAGTCCACTTAATGGCGAGAAAAACGGTATATAATATGTGTGTGTACAGTAAATGAGTAAGAGAAAAATTACAGCTAAACACAAACACTGCAGAAATGTAAAAATAGCCTTGGTCCCAAACGGCCAGAAAATGGAAAAGTGCTGCGGTCATTAAGGGGTTAATATATGTGAAAATTACATGATGTTTAGTCTTTTGTCTAGGGCAATTTGATACAAGCTGTTATCTATGCATATTTTCCCTGGAAAGTGATTATTGTCTAGCAACTACTACTGTTATTATATCCTGCATTGTCCTGTACCCATAGTGTTACTAACTATGTACTGTAATTCCTGGATTTGTATCCACTTTTTTGCCTGCTATTTAAGTGTAAGGCCATGTTATGTTTGATGTTACCTCTAAATTCCCCAATAAAAAGATTTTTAATAAAAAAAATGAGACAATCCAGTTAAAAACAAGATGTCTGGTTATTCTACCTGGGTTTTTTTCTAAAACATATTTCTTTTTTTCTTTACAATGTTTTTCAAATATACTGAATTACATATTAATTAGTAAATAAATCATGTTTAAAGGAAGAAAAAAAAGAGGCAGAGTCTTGTTCCTTACTGGGCCGAAAACGACACTCAGTAGACATTGTGAAATCACTGTCTTTTGTTTGCAGTGGTCTTTGATATGGACAGTCTCATTTGTATGCCTTGTGACTTGTTTTTAATAAAGTGTTAGATTATTTTATCCACTTCTGATCCATTCCTTGTGAAGTTTTAACCCAGCAGGGATATCAATCTTTGCCTTTGTCTCCTATTAGGAGTTTTCAAGTGCCTTAATATGTAGAGCTTGATTTTGAAGCTCTAGAGAATGTGAGTACCGTTCTTTGCTCTTTTCAATACTTTATATCCACAGGACTTCACTATATGTGTTTTTCCTTTTGCCCCTGGGGTTCACCTGCTGCTCATATCATCAAGATTACCTACCCTGGGACATTTATCCTTTTTTGTGCACTATCACATTTGATTGTTTTGTCTTATTGTTTTATTTGATTGTGATTTGAGCAAGTTTATATATTGTTTTATTATATGTACTGATAAACCTTACCCTTCCATCTGTTTTATATCTCTGTTTAGGTATCAGTAAATCAGATCTAGATGTATTAAAAGCTCTATGGTATGCCTTACATTAGAATATTCTCTATCTTTAAGTTGCTTTTTGAGATCCTTTGCTTGTACTTTACATTTCTGTATATCAGAGCAATTTCAGTGTAAGCACAAAAACTCTCTAAATGGTATCACCTGTTTGGTTGATATATGATGTGCACTTTGATAGTTAAGAATATAATTTGTTGCTGTCTCCTTCCTATATAGATCTGTTTTAACCTTCCCAAAAATATCTCTGGATATAGTTAAATCCAAAAAAAGTCACTCTCTCATGACTTATCTCATAGGTTATTCACAAATGTAGAATATTCATATTCAGTTCACTGATAATTTTTCTGAAAAGGCTTTCCTCCTTCCTCCACAGGATAAATACATCATCTATGTATCTTAGACACAAGATCACATGGTCCATATATTTTTCCATAGATTCACTAAACACAAATTCACATTCTCACCAACCTGGGTTTATATTGGCATATGTGGAGTTACATGCTGCCCCAATGGTGGTACCATGGATCTGTTGAAAAAAACTTGTCATTAAACACAAAATAATTGTGACTAAGTACAAATTGCAGTAGATGTAATATGAACTTATTTTCAGGGATACATTCTGATGATTCTATTTTCTAAAAATGTTTGACAGCATGACACCCCCACTTGTGATCAATGGAGGTATAAAGAGATTTAACATCACATGTAGCCAGCAATGTTTGTTCATCTAATACCATTTCTACAATTTGCCTAGCACATCTATAGTGTCCCTAATATATGAGGGAAGTGTGAATACAATGTCTTGCAAGATACCTAGATGCCTGTTCACATAAACTTCCCATCCCAGACACAATTGGTCTGCCAGGAGGGGTAGTTCTATTTTATGAACTTTTGGCAACAAATAGAAAGTAGCACTTTTAGGATTCATAAACTTAAAGGGACATAAAACCCAAAAATGTTCTTTCATGATTTAGGTAGAGCATACAATTCTAAACAACTTTCCAGTTTACTTCTATTATCAAATTAGCTTAATTCTCTTGGTATCATTTGTTGAAAGAGCAGCAATTCCCTACTGGTTTCTAACTGAACACATGGGTGAGCCAATGACCATCGGTATATACAGTATATGCAGCCACATTTCAGCAGCTAGAAACTAGGTTCTTTGCTTCTCCTGAGCTTACCTAGATAAACCTAGATAAAACAAGAGAAGGAAGCAAATTAAATAATAGAAGTAAATTGGAAAGTTGTTTAAAATTGTATGTTCTACCTAAATCATGAATGTCTAATTATGAATTTACTGTTCCTTTAAATTTTGCACCTTACTGACGAGGCCCATTGGAAGCCAAAACGATCGTCTGGGGTTGTCATGTTCCTTGTTCAGAGGAGAATTGCTTGGTATTTCGGGGCTGGACTGACCTTACTTGGCTAGATCAGACTGATATACTTCAGGAAGGTTTTCCTCTGTGAAAAGCACATTGGTCTAAAAGAGGCTGCTTCCGGGTGGTAAATCACCATAGAACTAGCTGATGAGCTGTTGTTTGTTACTGTGATAGAAATTCTTGTGTTGGGTTTCCCCATTAGAGTTTGTAGCATGTCTTGTCTCCCAACTGCCTCATGGGTTCTATTATATACATATCAGTGGGCCAAAGTACATTATTACCAACCTCATCTGATTGCTTAACCACCACATCCTGCCAGTCCTGTATCTCTTTTATTGCCTATCTTTCCTGTTTACTCAGATCCGAGGAATTACTGTTTTTAAGCCCTAAAATATCTCTAATAACCACTCCTAAATATATCTCTATCTGTGGTGTCAGGGTGCCAGGAATCAGACTGAGACAAGAAGTGCAAAAATAATCACACCTTTATTAATAACAAAAAAAATAATAAAAAGTCCACAAGTCAAATAACAAGCCAGGAGTAAAAAAACAGAGCTGGTAGTCAGACGAGCCAAGTCATTAGCCAAAGCGAATAGTCAGACGAGCCAAAATCAGGAACAAGGAAAACAGCAGAGTCAGGAACAAGCCAGGGATCAGGAACCAGGAAGGACGTCAAACAGGCAGGTAATACACAGGAATTCTCACAAACAGGTCTGAGACAACACAAAGGAAAGCATACTGAACAGAGGCCCTTTAAATAATAAGTGATGACATCACAATTCTGAGACTGCATCCTGTCTCACACAGATGATGCACACTAGTCTGGCCATAAAAGGAAGTGCAGGAAATGAGCAGCATCCCCCACAATGCACCATAGTCAGCAAGAGAGATTAGTAAAATTGCGGCCAGCAGCACATGGCAAACAAAACAGGGAAAAAAACCTGACATGTGGGTACTGTGACCATTGTGGCATGAAAGTTATTTATCCTTGTCAACCATTGGTCATTCTTTGGAATAATTCCCTCATTTTCCTTCAATAAGGACACCAAACCCATAACTGTCTCTGATCAACATCATTGTCATCATGTTTAGTGTACATTTTATTGAGAACAACTTTTCTAATGAACAAATGTAAGTCTTTAATGACCTCAAAAAAGTCAATCTTATTTGTGGGTGAGAAATATAAATCCCTGCTTAACACATTCTCATGATGGATAAATATTGTTTTAAAAGAAAGGTTGATCATTTGGCGACTACTAGTCTTTACCACCTTGATCCTTTTGACAAGTCCTCCCTGTTTCTCTTGTTGTACTTGTACCCCATCTCGTTCTGTTGCTGAGGTTGAGGCCTGACCTGTCCTCCCATTATTTTTCTTTTGTTTTTGGCTAGTTTGTATCCTTGTTTTTTAAGAGGATAGCCTATCTCTTACTAGCACTAGGTACCAATAATGTTCTAATAGAAGGGCCTTCCTCCCCATCCTCTGCAGCAGGGGATTCACACTCTGAAGAAGGGACATCATCTTTGTTAACGTTGGAGGGCAAAAAGTTCCTCCTTGTTTTTTTCACAGCCAGAGTAGCTTCCCCCATCCATAGATCCTCTCTTCACATGTCATCAATGACTAATCCAGCTTCCTCCAATCACGGGATGGCCTCAGGCAATGACTACCCTGGGGGGAAAGCCATGATTGGAGGAAGCTGAATTAGTCATTAATGACGTGTGAAGAGATGATCTCCGGGTGGGAGAAGCTGCTCTGGCTGTGAAAAAAACAAAGGTAAGTTTTTAATCAAAACTGCTGTTTTCTAAACTTTGATGAATGAAAGTGCCCCTGTTTATAATAGTATTTTAAAAAAATTTGCTTTCATTCATCAAAGTTTACCTTCACTTTAACTTTTATTAAGTAAAAAAAACACACCTAAGAAATGTTAAAATATTAAAAGATATATAAACATGCCTGCCCCCCGATATGAGAACTACTGTTAAAATGATCAATAAAGAACCCAAAAATATAAGGAAATTAGATCAGCACAAAAAGGGTGACTATCCCTATTGACCAGTGTACTGTGAGTACAAAAGATCCCTATCACTGTCTCATTGTGCAAAAAGGCCTATCTGAGGCTTTTACAGTACTCCTGGTCAATTACTTAAAAAAGCTGGGTATCCCGTGCTGCATCTACAAGTAAATCAGTATATGACTGAAAACCCCTGTGTTAATGAACAGATCTAACATATATACATGATATTAATGCTCAGTGTCTGCATGATAAACATATGTGCATACATATAAATTACCCATACAGGGCCAGATTACAAGTGGAGCACTATAGTATAGTTTTATTGATTGTGAGATCATGGTGTTCTTTATGCACAAATCTACATTACAATTGGTGCGCTGTTAAAATTACCTCAAATTTGTTTTGCAGTATTTTACTTTCCCCATATTCTATGGGTAGCATTGAGTGGTAATATGCACTTGTATTACAAGTTGAAAGCAAATGTGATCGTGCAAACGCAATCGCATTTAAGTCTCAAACTTTTTTTTTGTCTGCTACACTATGAATCCCAAAACCTCCACCCCACATCGCAAACTACTTCTTTACACTATTAACCCTCAAACCGCCACACCCCACATCGCAAAGTAAACCTCTACACTGTTAACCCCTTAACCACCTTACTCCCCACATTGCAAAGTCCCGACTACACTACTAACCCAACACAAAGTAACCCACTACACTATTATCCCCTAAACCGCCAACCGCCAACCCCCCAACTCAAAGTAATCCATTAACATCTAAATCCCCTAACCTAACACCCCCTAAGTTAACCCAAAATAGACTAACCCTACCTTTACAAAAAAAAACTAACTACCTTTAAAAAAATAAAAACTTAACTGAGAATTTAAAATAAAAAAAAAAAATCTAACGTTA
This sequence comes from Bombina bombina, assembly GCF_027579735.1. Taxonomy (NCBI): domain Eukaryota; kingdom Metazoa; phylum Chordata; class Amphibia; order Anura; family Bombinatoridae; genus Bombina; species Bombina bombina. The sequence goes on along the minus strand of NC_069499.1, from coordinate 412,248,260 downwards.
AAACAAAAATCATACTATTACAAAAATAAAAACCCCTACCCACTTACCAAATGCAACACGCCTCCACTGGCTTACCAGGCATGTCAATGTCAATGCAGCTACAGCAGTATCCAGTAGACAGCCCATCTAGTGTAGGTATTGACCAACACAGAGGATTGCAGAAGGAAATACTTGTGTCTCTCAGGGGGAAGCAAGGGAAAAATCCCAGCAACACCTGAGCGTAGTTATGGCTGAAGTCCCATTAGTGAAATACTGTGCACATAACAAGGTATTCCTATGTTCAGGTATAATTCAGCTGCTGTGTATAGTCTTTACTGTCTTCTTTATAAATGATACTCCCTAGGGACACTGGATCTACTCTCACATAGGTCTGAGCTCCCAATTTATTATAATATATATGCAAATAACTGAAACAACCTTTATTCTCAACCAACTCCTATGAGACCAATAACAAAACTAAGAGACAGATGAAATGTGAGAGGGATTTTAAGATCTTATTTGGGTTCTTGACCTCCTCCTAGTGGCGGGAAATATATCCCATATGTTATGGAGGACTTTGGACCATCATCATTTTACAAAATAAAAAAGGAGATTTAATCTCAATCAATGTAAATGATTTTTCACTGTAAGAGTAGTCAAATTGTGGAAATCATTGTCTAAAGAGGTAGTGAATGCCAGTGCCGTAGATACATTTAAAAATGTCAGATACATTTCTTGCTAGAAATAATTAATGGATCTGATTACTTGTGTTAAATGGTTTATCTTTCTAATTGTATTAGTGTAAGTTTAATTCTCTGTTGTAAATCAAGTAGGACTTCTGTCCTCTTTCAACCTAATCTACTATGCTACTATGTTATTTTAACTACTTCATGATCTAATGAACACAATTTTTAACCCCTTATGCCTTTTGGACATAAGTAATATGTTACAGGGTACTTTGCTTAGCGTACCCTGTTAACATAGTACCTTCGTCCAACCTTCTGCCTCATGCTGCGGTTTTGGCTGTCAGCTTTGACACCTAAGACTGCAGCCAGAGGTAAGGGAGCGCTGATCATATTTCAGGACAAGGCAGAGTACAGACACTGCGCTGGTAACGGTACTAAATAACCTCTTAATGGTATAATAGGCGTGTATAGTCAGTACTAATCCTTTTTGAACTCTCTGCTGCATCTGACACTGTGGACTATGGCATTTTACTAAACTAAATGCAGGAAATCTGTGGGCTGGGTGATACAGTTGTAAGATGGTTTAAATAATTACTATCTGACAGAATATCTGTCCCCTTGGCTCGTACAGTCCCACAGGGTTCCATCTTATCTTCTATGCTATTTCCAGTTTATATGCTTCCAATGAAAGATATTAGAAGGCAGCATGACCTAAGCTATCATTCTTATGAAGAGAACATACAATTGTACATCTCCTTCAAGCTAAGCTCAAATGCTTCAGTAGAAACAGTCAATAAATATCTTGCTGATCTCTTATAATGGATAAGTACAGTGTAATGATTCCACAGCACCTTTCAATATAAAATGTCCTTTATTAGCAACTCATGGACAGAATATTATGCGACATTTCGGGAACGCAGTCCCATAATCATGCATCCTTATAATGGATAAGTGCCAGTTGGGTGAAACTTAACCCACAAATTATTATGATAACTAAGCTGCTACAAGATTAACACATTGATCTAGAATATTGAGAATAAAAACTACAAACCTGAAAACTAGTAGAAAATCTTGGTGTGTTGTTTGACAGTGAACTTTCCTTGAAACATCATATATCAGCCGTAGTACAAGCCTCATTCTTTTGTTTGAAGAATATAGCCATGATCAAGCACCTGATTTCTGCAAAAGATCTTTCCAGTATCATCCATGCATTGGTAACATCACGATTGGACTATTGCAACCCACTATTATGATCTCCCAGAATAACTCCATTGCCTTCAGTTGGTACAAAACGCTGGCCACTCAAAATTTTCCCATGTGACACTCATTCTCCACTCCCCGCACTAGTTGCCAGAAAAATGGTGCATACTAATAAAGATAGAACTGATATCCTACAAAGCTCTGCACAGTCAAGGACCAAGCTATATCACAGAATTACTGTTGTCCTATGTCCAAACTCTCTTCGATCACAGCTCGCCCAGAATCTAAACATACCAAGAATTCCCCAAAAATTTGTTAACCAAGCCGCCCATCTCAATGAAACACTCTCTCCACAACAGTGAAAAAAGCAATTTCTCTGTACATTTTTAAACAAAGATTGAAGACCTACGTGTTGACACAAGCTTTCAGAAATAAAATATGTAATTTTTAACCCTCATGTAAATGTACCTTTGCAAATTTTTTAAGTCCAGCCAGGAGAAAAGCGATATATAGATTGTTGTTATTTTTATTATTATTATTATTATTATATTTGTTAACCCCTTCCCGCCTTTAGGATGTTCCATGTCATCCTAACTGCGATGGGCTTTAGAGCCATTAGGAGGGCCTGGAACATCCTAGCCATTTGGATATCCTGAAGCCATAGCCGCTTCCTAAATTGAATTGTGGGCTCCCATCATTGAACTCACGTGATCACATGAATGATCGTGTGATTTCAACTTTCAGTTATTTTTTTACATTGGAACTTTGTTCTAATGTAGACAAATAAGTCATGGCTGGAAGGGTTAAACAATCTGAATGTTTACTATTTTAAAATTATTTATTTTTATTTGGTTTTCATTCATTGATTGAGAAAACCTCATTTTCTGTTTTAGCAAACTTTTCGTTTAAAAATAAAAGAACACTGTAGAAAATTATTTTCCATAAATAGTAAGTGGTCACAATGTATATTGGGATAGATTACAAGTGGCACGATATTGCAATATCTTGCACGTGTATTAGAAGTTGAAAGTAAAGATGTTGAGGCCTACTAAGCCGTCAACTGTGCTGCATTCGACGGCACCAATATGCTCGCCTAACATCGTGGCCGCGGACCTGAATACGCTTTCCATATTTATAAAGAAAGCTGTCAAAAAGCTGCACAACAAGTACGGGGCGATGAGCATCGGACTGTTGTTAACTAACAGTCATCGATCTCGCTGCTATTCGGCTTTTTCCCAGCTTTATTTATATCCTGTCACTAAACGCCACCACTATACTCTAATAAAGTTATTAACCCCTATCCCGCTGCTCCCGGAGCCCACTGCAACTAAATACATGTATTAACCCCTAAACCACCACTCCCGGAGCCCACCACAACTAAATAAATATATTAACCCCTAAACCTCTGGCCTCCCACATCACTACCATTTACTAAACCTATTAACCCCTATCCTGCCGCTTCCAGAGCCCACCACAACTAAATAAAGGTATTAACCCATAAACCCCTGGCCTCCCACATCACTACAACTTACTAAACCTATTAACCCCTAAACCGCCAGCCCCCTACATCGCCATAAACTAAATTAACCTATTAACCCCTAAGCCTAACAACCTGCTAACTGTACATTAAAATTACATCATCACTATCTTATAATAAATTTAAACTTACCTTTAGAATTAAATTAAACTATATTAAACTACTAATTAATCTACCCTAACTGTTATACTAAAATTACATTAAACGATATTAAACTATTAATTAATCTACCCTAACTGTTATACTAAAATTACATTAAACAATATTAAACTAATAATTAATCTACCCTAACTGTTATACTAAAACTACATTAAACTACAAATTAAATTAACTATATTATATATTTAAAAACCTAACCCTACTCGTTATTTAAATCTACAATTAAAAATTACAAAGTTACAAAAAACTAACAACTAATTTACACAAAATAAAAAACACTAAGTTACAAACAAAAAACAAACACTAGGGCGGAGCTAGCCAGCAAACTGAGAGGAAGCTTTTAGCTGGAGCTCCAGACAGAGATCACAAAATTGAGAATTTTAAAGCTGTTTTGGCACTGCCAACTTTATACTTTAAATCCTGTGTGCCTCTGGACACTACTAGGAGGCAGCAGGGCAAATTCTGGAGCTTTTGGAGCCATTTTCGAGAGATACGAATTCCAGTACCAGGCCGAAACTAGGAAAGGCCGTGGATGCGGCCTACCCCGGGCCGGATAAAGTGCAGGAAGAGGCCAAAATCAATATAATTCAAGACCCTACCATCCGATCAGCCAGCTTATACTAAGTAGACCCAAGGATTGGCTATATCAGACCGAAAATAATCATTTAAAGTGGAGCAGCTTACCGGAAGGTATAATAATTGAGGAGGTGGAGGAGGTCTCAGGAGTCATTGCCTGGAGGTGAGGGCTGAGGAGATCAGGCAAAAAAGAAGGTGACAATATCATCTGGAAACTACATATATGATTTTAAATCTGCTACAGGGATCAGCAACATAAGGGTGAGTGGCGGGAAAAATCGCCATCTTGGATGCACTAGCATTATTAAGATTGTAATATACACCTACCCACTATATCATTTTATCATTAAACCTTGCCTAGAGAGTGAGTTTGTATTATAACCGGAGCATCCCTGCAATGCAGGGGAGAGACACTGGGGGAGGATTATAAAGCAGAAAGCAATTAAAAGCTGCAGACTAATTAAATGAAAAATAATCAAGAGAGCAAAGCAAGTGTTCAGTATAAGGATTCCACGAGGGGGTTATGAGTAGTATAAATATAACACCCTCTTGTTTCCAGGGAATCAGTCCCAATAAAATCCGTATTTCTCAGGGACAACAGTCAGTGTGCTGTAAGTACAAAAGTCCCAGCGTTGGTTCCTGGTGTTTAAGCTCCGTATTTAGGTAATAGTGTAGATGCCACTCCAACCTAGATGTCACGGGTGTCTAAGTGCAGAGATAATAGACAGTCATAGTAAACTTATCCGGAAGATCTCTTACCCTCCACAAGACTTGGTGGGGTGCCTGGGCGCACTGCTGTACTTCTCGGACTGGCGTGGAAACCCTTCCGTGGGGGTGCAGCGTGTGGGTCCTTCTTGGCGTGCTTGGAGATCCGGCTCTGGTAGCGTGGTGTGCTCTTGCGCTCCCCGTGACGTCGCTAGGTGGATTGTGGGTATTGTAGTTCCGGGCACTCCCGGAAATCAACGCTGGTTGGGCTACTGGTGCAACAGAACAGTGTGCGGTATATCCTCCGCTATAGAATAATGATCAAGAAAGGAATAAAAGTCTGTTGACTCAATGATGTTTTGCTGGAAAAAACTTGTTTTATTGCGAAAGTCCAAAACAAGTCGAAGTAAGCAAAAGTGAACAAAGTAAAGTACAAACAGGTCACAGTGAGGGACGCCTGACGCGTTTCGCGCATGCGTAGATGCGCTTCTTCAGAGGCTAATTAAATGTATGCCTGAATAGGCAGAGAGCATGAGAAATCACTAACATCAGGTTCAGGGTTCTCAACCTAAGTAGTTCTAATAATGCCACAGCAGATAACATCCCACCTCTCGCTAGCCTGATTCTGCACCTCAACAAGGCGAGATTGGGACACTTCTAGCAAGACTTTCTGTGGTTCATACTGTCACGTAGACATTAGAACGGCAGACCCTGAGACACTAAGAAATATTAACAACACTCTGGAGAGATATTTAAAGCTTGCAATGTTTGGCTAAACATATAAAAATTCAACCTGGAGTGATCTTAAAGAGACATTGAGGATACTAGCTGACATAATGCCAACTAGCAGCAAACTAATGTTTTTATAAAGCAGCTGGAAGAGGAAAGGGAGGCAGGGTGAGCAAAGGAGAATACAGGTGTAACGTTTTCAATTCATCTGCTTCTCTGACGAATTTTGTAACATATCTACTGAAGGGGGACACTTTTCAAGATGAAGAGCAGGAACCAAACAGTAAAGGACTGCTTATCCAAGTCGCAACTTAAACTTAAACTCATAGATAAAGCAGCCTCTCCAACAAAGCTACCCCCTGAGGCAGAACCAACAGAGGAAGATAACCATGTGGGAAAGGATATCCCAAATAACGAACTGTTAACTCAGATTAAAGCCTTCTTCCATGAAGAATTGAAAACAGCAATATATGACCTCAACAAGGACATAAGAGAAATTGGAGGAAGGACAACAGAGCTAGAGAACAAGATTGATGATATCACGGAAGAAATCCCCCAAATTCAACACACCCTGCTAGATCATGCTATATATATTAAAAAACTTGAAGAACAGGTGGAAGACCTAGAAAACAGATCTAGAAGATCAAATTTGAGAATCAGGAATCTCCCAGAAGATTACAAAAATCTCCAAGCGGATGTCAAGGTGATATTTCACCAACTTATTCCAGATACCGAAATCAACATGTTACTATTTGATAGAATCCACAGAGCCCTCACCCGACCCTCCCAATCCAAAACCAGAGACATTATAATTAAGCTACATTACTATCATGTCAAGGAAATGATCTTACAAGCGGCAAGACAAGCTAAAACGATCACATATGAAGGTCACAATATCCAAATATATACAGACTTATCCCCCATAACATTGAGAAAGAGGCGTGAAATGTAGCCGATTGTGGAGGCGCTTAACAGAGAGAAATTAAGGTACCGGTGGAACTTTCCCTTCAAGCTGATCTTTACCCACAAGAATACCCTATATTCATGCTCATCTCTGGAAGAAGGACAAATAATTCTGAACAAGTTGGAAATAATGATGGAAGAACCTATGAAGCAGGCCACACAGCAGACAGTGAGAAGAATACCTCAGAGAGAGTGGTCTGTAGTCGCTAAAAAAAGTAATGGAAAAAAATCAAAACCAGCTACATCCTCCAGCAAAGATCAGAATTCCAACAACGAAGAGAATCCTCCTGTTCCATGAGGAAGGTATCCTTCCAAGCCAAGGTGTTAAGGATCAGAATAATAGGAACTTTACCTCCCACTGCTGGACTGATTGTAAGGTATATGTGAAAGGGACATGAGTTCATGAGTTGTAATGGTAAACTATATAGTCTCTAACCATTGTTTTTTTTTTTTTTATTATTTATTTATTATTTGTCTATATCTACTATTGTTTTCCTGTTTGCTGCTATATTTTCTCCCTCAATATAATATCAGATGATAGAAAGTAAGAAATGTATAAGAAGATTACTCCAGAGTTGAATACTGACCAAAGGGTCAAAAATTACCCAGGTGCAGTTTAAGGCACCCTGTTTGAATGTTATATTTAATTGTTTTGTGTTTTATTGTTTGGTTTTAAAAGTTAAGCTACTACAGTTACAAAAAATAGGTTTATTAATAGACTCCAAATATGAAGGTATCCTCACATCATGCAAAGATTCCACATCTTCAGTCCGATTAGATTACAGGTATACAGGCTTCCCAAATACTATTAAGCTTAGAAACAAAAATCAAAAATGCAGATTAGAGTAATTTCACATAATGCCAGAGGCCTTAATTCCAATATAAAGAGGAAGAAAGCCATTCTAGAGTATAAGGCCCAAAAAGCTAACATAGTGATGATACAGGAAACTCATTTTACCTCCACCATGACACCTAAGTATTGGGATAAACTCTTCCCCACTAAATATCATGCTATTAATAACAAGAAGAAATGTGGTGTTTCCATACTCTTACATGCCTCCCTTAATTTTAAAGAGGAGGAAATAATCTCTGATTGGGAAGGGAGATACCTCATAGTGCGGGGTTTGATACACAATACACCAATCCTGTTAGTGAACATTTATGCCCCTAATGATCATCAAGGGCCATTTTTTACCAAAGTAAGCAAGCTATTGTTATCCTGGAAGAGATATAAAATAATCATGGGGGGCGACTTTAATATGACTCTAGATGATAAATTAGACAGGACATCAACAGACTCTCAAAAGCACAGAAGACAGACCCCAGATCAGCAAATTTTAAGGGATTTACTACTAGATCACAATTTATTGGACAGCTGGAGAGCAGTAAATAGAGGAGCCCAAGAGTACACCTATTACTCATCAGTACATGGCACACACTCTAGAATAGACTTAATATTAATAAGTCAAATCATATTACCCCTAGTTACACAGGCTACTATTAGTAGTTGTGTATCGTCAGATCATGACATGATGGGAATAGATTTAGAAGGAGTGTTAAACCCAGGTAGAGTGAGGTCCTGGACCTTGCATCCCAAAATATTCCAAAATGAAGTTTTTAAACACCAAATTGAGCAACATATCAACAAATTCATGAAAATAAATGAGGGCTCTACATCCAACCCAAATATAATATGGAGTGCTCTGAAGGCCTCCATTAGGGGCCTGATTATAGCTGAATCTTCCAAAGTTAAAAACAATATAATTACACAATAGAACAATTGAGGAAGGAGATCTCCACAATTCGAGAACAGGCACTAAGAAATCCCAAGGGAGGCCCATCTAAAGCATTAAAAAAGAAGAGTGAGGAACTCAATCTGCTACTTGACAAAGAGGCGATTTCCTCATTCAAAGCAATTGATACGAGATACTATACATACGGAAATAAGCCTGACAAATTATTAGCAAATAAATTGAAAGATATGACCAGAGCCTCCACCATTCCACAAATACAGCTAGCAGATGGATCAGTGACCAATGACCCTCGACAGATAGCTAATGAATTTGCCGATTATTACAGTTTACTTTATAATTTGCCACAACCCAAGCTAGGTGTAGATAAACGAAAAGAATTAGATAATTTCCTGGAGAGTAGCACATTAAAAAAAAATATCCCAAGAAGATCTTGATTTGCTCAATGCGCCTATCATACCACAAGAGGTACACCTAGCTATTAAAGGATTAAAGAGAAATAAAGCCCCAGGCCCAGACGGGTTCCCAGGCTCCTTCTATAAGGACCTTCAAAAATCCGTGGTACCACATCTAGTAATTATTTTTAACAATATTATGCAAGGCATAGATATACCACAGGATTTGTTGACTGCAAGGGTGACAGTTATTCCAAAACCGGGGAAATGTAAACAATATTGTCAAAACTATAGGCCAATTTCGCTGATAAATAAGGACCTTAAGCTATTCACCAAAATTTTGGCAAACCGTTTGGCTATTCCCATCAAAAATTTAATAAATACTGACCAGGTTGGATTTATAGCTCAGAGAGAGGCTCCAGATAATGTAAGAAACATTATAGACCTGATAAATCTGGCATCAAATAAAGGAATGCCTTCTCTGTTCCTCTCCCTGGATGCGGAGAAGGCATTCGACAGAATCAATTGGGAGTATATGCTAGCAGTCCTTAATAAGGTAGGAATAAGGGGTTCATTTTACACTGGGTTAAAAAAGTTGTATTCTACCCCAGATGCGTTTTTAAGACTGTCGGGGTATCAATCGAAGCAAATAGCAATCAGAAATGGGACTAGACAGGGCTGCCCACTGTCTCCATTATTATTCGCACTATGTATTGAACCATTAGCCCAGAGAATTAGGGACAACCCCAACATATCAGGAATTAAGCTAGGTGGTAACGAATACAAAATATCGCTATTTGCGGATGATGTCATCCTCGCAGTCACTAAACCACTGCTCTCCCTCCCAGTAATATACTCAGAGATAGGTAAATTTGGCCTACTATCAGGGTATAAGGTGAACGAGAGTAAATGTGAGGCCCTAGATATCCACCTACCTAATCACACGAAAAAACTTCTGGAGATCAACTTTGCCTTCTCCTGGGCAAAAACATCCATCAAATATTTAGGTATTTACCTTACAAGAAATATGCACAATCTTTACAGAGAAAATTATAAAGTTATATTTAATCAGGTTAAGGCATTGTTGACCAAGTGGGCAAAACATAAACTGTCATTATATGGAAGGATTATGTCCATCAAAATGACGATATTACCTAAAATCCTCTATTTATTTTGCTCCCTCCCAATAAACGTGCCGATATCAGAGTTACTAACGATGCAGACGGAAATCCTCAAATTCATATGGCAGGGGAAAAGGGCAAGAATTAATAAGGACACTCGCTTCCAGACCTAAGATCTTATTACTATGCAGCTAGAATGGCCCAAACCATCCAATGGCATAAAACAACAAAGACTCCACAATGGGTTCAACTAGAAACTGATATCATGGAGGTAGGCAGACTAGACATGACTACTATGGGCAGACAAACAAGATAGACCCCAATCTCTAAGGCAATTTGTAGCAATACATCACACTATAACTTTATGGGACAAATTGACCAGAACTCATGCAATTATTAATAATCGATCTCAAGCTACACCCTTAATACCCATCAAGTCAATAATAAGTTCTAAATTGCAGGGAAAATGGGAAAATAAGGGTCTATACCGTATTGCGGACACACTTGTAAATGGTAAGATAATAACTTTTCAGCAGTATGAAGAGCTAGGGGAACCTGATAGAAATCTATGGTTTCAATACCTACAACTCAAATCAAGGGTACAAGAGATATTAGGAAACACAAAGAGAGAGCATAACACCACATATGAGTCATTGTGCCTATCTAAAGACTACAGGAGGGGCATAGTTACTATACAGGGAGTGCAGAATTATTAGGCAAGTTGTATTTTTGAGGATTCATTTTATTATTGAACAACAACCATGTTCTCAATGAACCCAAAAAACTCATTAATATCAAAGCTGAATATTTTTGGAAGTAGTTTTTAGTTTGTTTTTAGTTTTAGCTATTTTAGGGGGATATCTGTGTGTGCAGGTGACTATTACTGTGCATAATTATTAGGCAACTTAACAAAAAACAAATATATACCCATTTCAATTATTTATTTTTACCAGTGAAACCAATATAACATCTCAACATTCACAAATATACATTTCTGACATTCAAAAACAAAACAAAAACAAATCAGTGACCAATATAGCCACCTTTCTTTGCAAGGACACTCAAAAGCCTGCCATCCATGGATTCTGTCAGTGTTTTGATCTGTTCACCATCAACATTGCGTGCAGCAGCAACCACAGCCTCCCAGACACTGTTCAGAGAGGTGTACTGTTTTCCCTCCTTGTAAATCTCACATTTGATGATGGACCACAGGTTCTCAATGGGGTTCAGATCAGGTGAACAAGGAGGCCATGTCATTAGATTTTCTTCTCTTATACCCTTTCTTGCCAGCCACGCTGTGGAGTACTTGGACGCGTGTGATGGAGCATTGTCCTGCATGAAAATCATGTTTTTCTTGAAGGATGCAGACTACTTCCTGTACCACTGCTTGAAGAAGGTGTCTTCCAGAAACTGGCAGTAGGACTGGGAGTTGAGCTTGACTCCATCCTCAACCCGAAAAGGCCCCACAAGCTCATCTTTGATGATACCAGCCCAAACCAGTACTCCACCTCCACCTTGCTGGCGTCTGAGTCGGACTGGAGCTCTCTGCCCTTTACCAATCCAGCCACGGGCCCATCCATCTGGCCCATCAAGACTCACTCTCATTTCATCAGTCCATAAAAGCTTAGAAAAATCAGTCTTGAGATATTTCTTGGCCCAGTCTTGACGTTTCAGCTTGTGTGTTTTGTTCAGTGGTGGTCGTCTTTCAGCCTTTCTTACCTTGGCCATGTCTCTGAGTATTGCACACCTTGTGCTTTTGGGCACTCCAGTGATGTTGCAGCTCTGAAATATGGCCAAACTGGTGGCAAGTGGCATCTTGGCAGCTGCACGCTTGACTTTTCTCAGTTCATGGGCAGTTATTTTGCGCCTTGGTTTTTCCACATGCTTCTTGCGACCCTGTTGACTATTTTGAATGAAACGCTTGATTGTTCGATAATCACGCTTCAGAAGCTTTGCAATTTTAAGAGTGCTGCATCCCTCTGCAAGATATCTCACTATTTTTGACTTTTCTGAGCCTGTCAAGTCCTTCTTTTGACCCATTTTGCCAAAGGAAAGGAAGTTGCCTAATAATTATGCACACCTGATATAGGGTGTTGATGTCATTAGACCACACCCCTTCTCATTACAGAGATGCACATCACCTAATATGCTTAATTGGTAGTAGGCTTTCAAGCCTATACAGCTTGGAGTAAGACAACATGCATAAAGAGGATGATGTGGTCAAAATACTCATTTGCCTAATAATTCTGCACTCCCTGTAGTATACCCTATTTTTAATGTCAAAGAAAAAGATAAAAAAAACTGTGGCATGATAAAATGGGAAAGGGATTTAGGCAGATCTTGGTCAGTAGAAACATGGAAAGAAAATATTCAGAGAGGTCTAAAATTCTCCCCTAATGCTAACTTAAAAGAAAATTACCTCAAAGTAATACACAGGTGGTACATCTACCCCACTAGAGGGGTTAAGATGAAGAGCGTGCGCATCATCAATGCTACAGAGGATGTAACGAAGTGGGGACATATCTGCATATGTGGTGGCACTGTGGGGGGGTCAAACGGATATGGGATTACATCTCAAATTACTTAAGCATGCTATTAGAAGCAGATATAGCCCTTTCCCCAGAGCAGGCCCTATTACATTTCCCACTAGAAGGACATTTAAAGAGACATTCTAAATTAGTTAATATGATTTGTACTATCACACGCATGTGTATAGCTAGGTATTGGAAGACGGCTACCCCTTCATTTGAGTATATCGAAAAGAGAATAGAATACCACTATAATATGTCGAGTGCCACAGCAGAACTATTAAACACTAAAGACCGTTTCATTGAAATGTGGGAACCTTATATTATGCATATTGAAAGGTCTAGAAGGATAGGAAGGACCGACATATAAAAGACCAGAGTTAGAGGAAGTAATGTGTGAGAATTGTTTCTATCTGTATGGACTAAGATACTTTGTTGGATACAAAAATACTATTCGGAGTAAAATCCCGATAATTCTATAATGAATGTGACTTCTTTTTGTTGTACTGTTTTTCTTTTTTTTTTTTCTTTAGAATGAACCTACATTGCTTCATGTTTGAAGTTTATTTGTATTATGATGTTTTGATATGAAAAAATCAATAAAAAATATTTAAACAAAAAAAAACAAAAAACAAACACTAAATTACACAAAATAACAAATAAATTATCAAATATTTAAACTAATTACACCTAATCTAATAGCCCTATGAAAATAAAAAGCCCGCCTAAAATAAAAAAAAACCCTAGCCTACAATAAACTACCAATGGCCCTTAAAATGGCCTTTTGCAGAACATTGCCCCAATGAAATCAGCTCTTTTACCTGTAAAAAAATACAAATACCCCCAACAGTAAAACCCACCACCCACACAACCACCCCCCCAATTAAACCTAATTTAAAAAAACCTAAGCTCCCGATTGCCCTGAAAAGGGCATTTGGATGGGCATTGCCCTTAAAAGGGCATTTAGCTCTTTTTCAGCCCAAACCCCTAATCTAAAATTAAAACCCACCCAATAAACCCTTAAAAAAACCTAACACTAACCCCCGAAGATCCACTTACAGTTTTGAAGACCGGACATCCATCCTCAACGAAGTGGCAGAAGTCCTCATCGAAGCCGGCAGAAGTCTTCATCCAAGCGGGCCGAAGTCTTCTTCCAAGCCTGCAGAAGTCTTCATCCATTTAGCTCTTTTTCAGCCCAAGATCTTGGATGATGTCATTTAAAGGGAAACTTCATTCGGAAGAAGACATCAATTGAAGAGGATGCTCCGCGCCGGATGTGTTGAAGATAGAGCCACTCCGCACCGGATGGATAAAGATAGAAGATGCCATCTGAATGAAGACTTCTGCCAGCTTGGATGAAGACTACGGCCTGCTTGGATGAAGACTTCTGCCGGTTTCGATGAGGACTTCTGCCGCTTCATTGAGGATGGATGTCCGGTCTTCAAAACTGTAAGTGGATCTTCGGGGGTTAGTGTTAGGTTTTTTTAAGGGTTTATTGGGTGGGTTTTAATTTTAGATTAGGGATTTGGTGTGTGGGTGGTGGGTTTTACTGTTGGGGGGTATTTGTATTTTTTTTTACAGGTAAAAGAGCTGATTTCTTTGGGGCAATGCCCCGCAAAAGGCCCTTTTAAGGGCCATTGGTAGTTTATTGTAGGCTAGGGTTTTTTTAATTTTGGGGGGGCTTTTTTTATTTTTATAGGGCTCTTAGATTAGGTGTAATTAGTTTAAATATTTGATAATTTATTTTTTATTTTGTGTAATTTACTGTTTGTTTGTTTTTGTAACAGTGTTTTTTTATTTTGTGTAACTTAGTGTTTTTTATTTTTTGTAACTTTGTAATTTTTAATAGTAGATTTAAATAACTTGAGTAGGGTTAGGTTTTTAAATATATAATATAGTTAATTTAATTTGTAGTTTAATGTAATTTTAGTATAATAGTTAGGGTAGATTAATTATTAGTTTAATATAGTTTAATGTAATTTTAGTATAATAGTTAGGGTAGATTAATTAATAGTTTAATATAGTTTAATTTAAATCTAAAGGTAAGTTTTAATTTATTATAAGATAGTGATGATGTAATTTTATTGTACAGTTAGGGGTTAATAGGTTAATTTAGTTTATGGCGATGTGGAGGACTGGCAGCTTAGAGGTTAATAGGTTTAGTAAGTGGTAGTGATGTGGGAGGCCAAGGGTTTAGGGGTTAATACATTTATTTAATTGCGGTGGGCTCCGGGAGTGGCGGGATAGGGGTTAATATATTTATTTAGGTGGTGGCGGGGTCCGGGAGCTGCGGGATAGGGGTTAATAATATTATGTAGGTTTTGGCGAAGTCAGAGAGTGGCGGGATAGGTGTTAATATATTTATTTAGGTGGCGGTGGGGTCCGGGATTGGCGGGATAGGAGTTAATAACATTATGTCGGTGGCGGCAGATTAGGGGTGTTTAGACTCGGGGTACATGTTAGGGTGTTAGGTGTAAACATAACTTTTATTCTCCCATAGGAATCAATGGGATATCGGGCAGCAGCGAACATGAGCTTTCTCTGCTTTCAGACTCCCATTGATTCCTATGGCATCCGCGGCCTCCAGGGCGGCAGATTGAAAAGCAGGTATGCTGGGCCGGAATAATGGCGTGCGTACCTGTTAGAACTTTAATAACTAGCAAAAGTAGTCAGATAGTGCTGAATTTGTATTCGGAAAATCTGTAATGACATAAGCATCGATCTGTGTCGGACTGAGACAGGCGGATTGTATGTTATGTCACAGATTTCAACTTTTGCCGGTCTGTAGGCTTTGATAAATGAGGCAAATCAAGGTCGCCACAATTACGCTGTGGAATTCCAGCATATTTGCGGTTGACGGCTTGATAAATAGGCCTCGTTAACTCAAGCGCCAACTAAATTAACATGTGTCGGGTTAGTGCAACTGAAGATAGTACAGTACTGTAATCAGAAAGGTAATAGTTGTTTTACATAAATATAAAATATTATTTGCATTTAGAACACATTTTTGATGATATTATTTTTTTAAAACTATTATTTGAAACGTTTGGATTTCAGAATAAGTTTGGATTTTGGAATTCCGGATATGGGGATATATACACAAAAACATGCACACTTTAGAGCCCTTTCCACTCAAATACCTTTAAGCATATAAAGTAATTTGTATTCAATATTTATATATTATCATGTTTTTTACTGTGTATTTACTGTAAATATTTTACATTCCAGGGCTCTTTACATAGGGCAAAATGTTCTAAGTATTTATAAATAGATATTGCTATTTATTTATTTGTTTGTTATTATACATCTACACCTCTATATATTCATATAGACCTATAGGTATAGATATATATTTTACAAAAAATAATAATATATATATAAGTACAAACACTCTGCTAATCCGCATCTCCAGATCATATGAAAAAGAAAAAAGTATATGTCAAATTGTTAAAAGTTGAAAAATACAGCTTTATTTGGTACAAAAAATGTTAAAATCAGTTGCATGTAAAAACATGAAAGAAAAAACAAAAGGGAAAATCAGCTACAGTCCTGTAACTGACATAGAGCAACAGCAGCCAAACATGTTTCGGGCCTAGTGTCAGCCCTTGTTCACTGGCATAACTAGTGCTGGGAAAAGCCTTAATTTAAAGGTAAAGTTAATTATCAATTACATGCATCTGTTGAATTAACCCATGGCTACCTAGATAGTCATGGTTAAAGGTAAATTATCATTAATTGTTTTTTTGTTTCTTATATTAAACATTTTCATTTTAAAGCAAACATAAATGTTGTGTGTTTATTTAAAACTGTCAGATGGCTAGATATATATGAAAAAAAATTTGTATTACTCTGATTTGATCCTAAATGGATATAGAACTCAATCTCCACTTAAAGATATTTTTTACTTAAAGATATTGTTTTTTATACTTTAATTCATTTTCAATATTTATATATTATCATGTTTTTTACTGTGTATTTACTGTAAATATTTTACATTCCAGGGCTCTTTACATAGGGCAAAATGTTCTAAGTATTTATAAATAGATATTGCTATTTATTTATTTATTTGTTATTATACATCTACACCTCTATATATTCATATAGACCTATAGGTATAGATATATATTTTACAAAAAATAATAATATATATATAAGTATATATTTAAAAATAAAAAGAACATTTTCTTCTATGTGAAGAACATTGGAATGTAAACTACCTTTGGGTATAACGCAGTTGGTCTAACATGGTATCAAGTTAGAACACAAGTGATAAGTGTTAGGTTTTTTCATCAGTGATCTCCATTAAAGTCTACAGGTCTATAGAGAGAAATTTTTAAGAAGCTAAAAGTACTCTAAATTCCCATCACTAAAATGTGGTTATGATAGAAAAGAAACATTTTAAGAACACTTTTCTAAACTCCATTTCTTGTATTTGCATACATAATTTTGGTTTTCTTTTGTTTCTTGCAGATCTTGTTAGCTGTAAGATTTGTCACATATAATTCTATTCTAAGGTACATATACATATGTAAATTTCTATCTCACCCACTGCCGACAGACAGAGTTTATAGAGATGAATATAGGTTTAATGAATTTAGACTATTTATTCTACATCTCGGGGGGTCCTGGTGGGGTTGAGTCACTAGTCTATGCTGTGTATCTGATGTGCAAAATCGAACATCACACTAACACCCCAACACACTTGTTCCTAAGCGGAGAAAGCATATTCCCTCTACAGTAATTATCTGCTCTGTCTTGCAGCAAAGGTTTAGTGGTGGAGAATGTAATGAATTTTGTTATTCAGCAAAATGTATTGAATAAAATATTTTTTGTGTCACGTATAATTAATTGTTTGCATAAGTGCAAACAGGAAAACATAAATGAATGTTATTTTAGCCTACTAGTTCTCAGCTACTATAAGTTGTTTGAATATAATCAGAATGAGAAGGCAAGATTAGGAGTGTAGCTTTAAGAGCACAGCTATCACCGCTCCCAGAGTATTTGGCAAGTTAAATTCAAGTAGGAGGTAAACGGAATTCAGATTAACCCAATGCAAATTAGTGATTGATTGATACACTGCAAGATATGTAAATAAAGTAACTTTGTTACATTGAGGGATGACTGAATGTTGCAAGCAAAGTAACAGTTCTGGTTAACACAAGCAGGATAACAGCACAAGGAATAATGATAAACGAATACTGGTTAGTTAATTTACAGTGATGTTCAAGCTACTCATGACCCTTCCGGATATACATGCAATTTTCTGTTTGCCTTCTAATGTGGCTGGTGATGTAGTTAGGGGTTAGTACAGCGTGCGTGCAAGCTGGTATCTGATACCTTTTTTGTGTAGCTTGAGCATGTTTGATATTTTCTTTCACAATAGTTAATGTTTGATTGATAGAATTTATCAAATCAGTGACTTTGAGACTGGTTGCTGGGTAGTTTGTAAGAGAGTGAAATCGTGGATGGAGCCCATAATTGATGCAGAATGGAGAATATCCTGTTAATGAATTCAAAGTATTGTTATAGGTGAATTCGGCAAAGCAAAGGTAGTCTGACCAGCCATCTTGTTTATGTGAACAAAAACAAGCAAGAATTGTTCCAACAACTGATTTGTCCTTTCACATTGTCCATTGGACTGTGGGTGATTGGAGGTTGTTAGTTTTTGTTGCACTTGGAATGCACAACACGATTTCCAGAATTTCGATGTAAACTGACTACCCCTGTCACTCAATACTGTAGTAGGAATACCATGCAGACGTATAATCACCTTGAGGAAGAGAGTAGCAGTAACTACAGCTGTAGGAAGGGTTTTTGTGGGAATAAAATGTGCCATCTTAGAAAAAAGTCAACCACCACAAAAATAACTGTATTTCCAGAAGATTTTGGCAATTCGACAATAAAATCCATGGAAGCGAAAAACCAAAGAGGATCAGGTATGGGGAGAGGTTGTAGGAGCCCCAAAGGTCTTGAGTGTGATGCTTTACATGTTGTACAAACAACAAACGAGGAGACATAAGCTTTGACTGAGGCTCTCATGTGAGGCCACCAGAATGACCTGTCAAGGAGGTCATAGGCCTTCTGGATACCCAATGTCCTGCCAAAGGAGAATCATGGGAATCGTGGAGGATTTCACTTCTAAGGTTAGGGGGTAAATACATTTTGGTTGCAAAACGTAGTAGACCCTCATTATCAAGCGTGAGGAGATGAGTTGGTTTTAAAGTGTCATCTTGCTGAGCTTTCCTTAAAAAGACACATTGAACCCAATTTTTTTCTTTCATGATTCATATAGAGCATGCAATTTTAAGCAACTTTCTAATTTACTCCTATTATCAATTTGTCTTCATTCTCTTGCTTTCTTTATTTGAAAAAGAAGGCATCTAAGCTTTTTTTTTTTTGGTTCAGAACCATGGAAAGCACTTGTTTATTAGTGGGTGAATTTATCCACCAATCAGCAAGAACAACCCAGGTTGTTCACCAAAAATGGGCCAGCATCTAAACTTACATTTTTGCATTTCAAATAAAGATACCAAGAGAATGAAGAAAAGTTGATAATAGGAGTAAATTAAAAAGTTGCTTAAAATTGCATGCTCTATCTGAATCATGAAAGAAAAAAATTGGGTTCAGTGTCCCTTTAAGTCTAAGATAAAGTTAGACAAGAGGCCCAATATATTAATCTTTGGGACTACAGTAGAGGGATGAATGATAGTAGTAGGTTTATGATCTTTTCTGGACAGAGCATCAGCTTTACCATTGTTTATGCCGGGGGGATAGGTTATGGTATAGTTGAATCTGGAGAAATAGAGGTTCCAATGTAGTTGACAGGCTGATAATGTACGGTTAGTTTGAAGGAATTTTTGTGGTCGGTGTAAATGGTAAGTGGATGTACAGCTCCCTCGAGTAGATGCCTCCACTGGCCAAATGAGGACTTGATTACAAGTAATTCTTTTTCCCCAACAGGGTAATTTAATTCAGGAGGTGTAAGAACTCTGGAGAAATACGAAATGGAATGCAAAGGATCATCTGGGGTTGCTCTCTGAGACAGAACTGAACCAAATGCAAAGTTAGAGGCATCGACTTCCAATACAAAGTGACATGATGTCCCCTATTTATCAAAGTCTGGCGGACCTGATCCGACAGTGTGAATCAGGTACCGCCAGACCTTGCTGAATACAGAGAGCAATTGCACCAGCACCTCACTAGAGCTGCTGGTGCAACACTGCCCCCTGCAGAATTGCGGCCAGCAGGGGGGTGTCAATCAACCCGATCGTACTCGATCGGGTTGAATTGCGGCGATGTGTGCCCGCCTGCTCAGAGCAGGTGGACAGGTTATGGAGCAGCGGTCTTTTGTTTCAGGCTCGCCAGAAACACGGGGCATCAAGCTCCATTTGGAGCTTGATAGATAGGCCCGATGTGTCAGGAATATGTAGTACAGGTGCTGATATAAAACTAGTTTAAGTTGGTCGAAAGCCTTTTGACATGCATTATCCCAAATTAAGTTGAAATGGTTTTAATTAAAATAATAACAGACAAGCACTTCTGAAATGTTTAGACATAGCACGGTCTCCAGAAACCTTTTCTGGTAAAGATACTTGTGGTTCTGAGAAATGATCGACTCCTGCACCCTTTGCAGAGAGAGCTTCTCTAAGACAAGCCCTTCAATTTTGATTATCAACCTGTAATTCCCTAAAGGCTTGTGTCAGTTTTTCTAGGCGTTGATTCAAACTATGTATTTGTGTGGTGACGTCATTCGTATCCATAATATACTCTGTTATGTTTAAGGCTGGCTTATTATGTAATGAATTTCATTATTCAGCACAGTATTGAATAAAATATTGTCACGTATAGTTAATTGTTTCCATAAGTGCAAACAGGAAAACATAAATGAATGTTATTTTTGCCTACTAGTTCTAAGCTACTATAAGTTATTTGAATATAGCAGCAATCAGAATGAGAAGACAAGATTGGGAGTGTAGCTTTAAGAGCATAGCTATCACCGCTCCCAGAGTACTTGGCAAATTGAATTCAAGTAGGAGGTAAACAGAATTCAGATTAACCCAATGCAAATTAGTGATTGATTGATACACTTCAAGTTCCACTAAGATGCAAGATATGTAAATAAAGTAACTTTGTTACATTGAGGGATAACTGAATGTTGCAAACAAAGTAACAGTTCTGGTTAAAGATTAACACAAGCAGGATAACAGCACAAGGAATAATGATAAACAAATACTGGTTAGTCAATTTACAGTGATGTTCCAGCTACTCATGACCCTTCCGGATATACATGCAATAATTCAGTTTGCCTTCTAATGTGGCTGGTGATGTAGTTAGGGGTTAGTACAGCGTGCGTGTAAGCTGGTATCCGATGCTGTAAGTTATGCAGATGAATCCGTGCAGAAAAGGTGAGCCTGAGAGCCACAGCTGTTGTGCGTTCAGCACAATGAGTTTAGAATGACGTCACAACTCACAGAGCTGGTAGTACCTTAGGAAAATAATAGACTGCTGTTCTCTGAAATGAACAAGTATAAAGTATCACTTAAGATTTACTTCAGATTACTTCAGAGCTGGTGGAAGTGAATGTGAATGCACTTCAATAAACCAGCATAGTTCCAGGTAGGTGGTTACCTAAATAAGAGGAAGGTTAATTGCGGTGTGCAAACTAAAGGTGGAATTACAAGATAAGATGATTTGCCTGGTTTAAGGTGGAAGATTTCTGACAGAGGAGTAGATGCATATAGACAAGAAAAACGGTTCCATAGTGTGAGAAGTGCTGGTGTACCTGGGCAAACACCGACATCTGAAGACCCATCAATCAATTTTATTTTTTGGCCCAGTTGCTGGGGCCATGGGCCTTTTTCCATTACAAGAGGTGGAAAGGAGACTGTTGTTAAAGGGACAGTACACTGTAAAATTGTTTTTCCCTTAATGTATTTTCAGTTACTTGTTATACCAGCTGCAGACTATAAAATATTTGAGAAATTGTATTTTCAGGTTTATTTGTGTATATGAAGGTTTTTGTAAAACTTTATTTTCTTCATAGACTTCAATGGGGAATGTGAAAATGCGATAGGATTTCGCAATCGCAGGTGTTAGGTTTTTTTTCCTGCATTTTTTCTCCATTGATCTCTATTGGGGAATAGGTGCACGATAGGTGCATTCCTATTGGCTGAAAAAATTAAATCAGCCAATAGGATGAGAGCTGCTTACATCCTATTGGCTGATTTGCCTTTGATCCTCTACTATTGATAAACATTGCTATAGTGGTAAATATGATTAATGTATTGCAATATAAGGTTGTCTAAATCTTGGTTTGGGGTTTCCTGAAAACAATTTGGTACATGTATTTTTTTTTCTCTTTTCCTTTTATTTTCACTATAATGTAAATATAAATATATATATATATATATATATATATATATATATATATATATATATATATATATATATATATGTAACAATGATAATATAAGATTTCTTATCACATTTTTAACAGAATTTTTCACCCCATGTAATCTCTTTTTGATTTTACTGATTAGACATTGGGGCCGATTTATCAAGGGCCGAATGGCCCCTGATGCCCATGTTTCCGCACGAGCCTTTAGGCTCGCCGGAAACAGCAGTTATGAAGCAGCAGTCTTAAGACCGCTGCTCCTTAACTGGTCCGCCTGCACTGAGGCTGCGGACATCAATCCATCCGATCTCATATGATCAGGCTGATTGACACCCCCTGCTAGCGACCGATTGGCTGCGAATCAGCTGGGGGCGGTATTGCACAAGCATCGATGTCTGTCGGACATGATCAGCTGAGCGGATCATGTCGGACAGACTGATGATAAATCCGCCCCATATTCTCTTTCTTAATTAATAGTGTGATAGATCACTTGATCACAACATTCAATATTTGTCTTTTTCTTCCTGGTACGTATTTTTTTCTTTTCACTGTTTTTTCTTTCACATGGAAAAATTTATCACAAATAATAATTCCTGTTCAGCAGCAATGTCAGCTAAAAATAAAGATAAAGGGTTAGATTACAAGTAGAGCACTAATTTATCTAGGACAAAGGGTAAATTAGCCCGTTTATGGATGAGTGATAAATAACCAGCCCTTACTAGTAGCTAGTTATTGCTACCACAAGCTTGCTAGTGCTCTGAAAATTAACCAGAGATCAGATCTCTGGTTAATTTTCCAAAAGTGGCCCAATTTGTCACCAAAATAAAGTATATTTTACATTTGTTTTTAAATAAAAAATTTACAGCACAAAGCAGTTTTTAGGGGTTAACCCCTTAATGACCGAGGACGTGCAGGGTATGTCCTCAAAAAAAAGGCAGTTAACGCCTGAGGACGTACCCTGCACGTCCTCGGTGTGGAAAGCAGCTGGAAGCGATCCTGCTCGCTTCCAGCTGCTTTCCGGTTCTTGCAGTGATGCCTCGATATGGAGGCATCCTGCAATAACCTTACATGGCCATCCGATGCAGAGAGAGCCACTCTGTGGCCCTCTCTGCACCGGACATCGATGGCCGGTATCGTTGGTGGGTGGGAGCTGACTTGGGAGGCGGGTGGGCGGCCATCGGTGTGCCGTGTGACGTCGAGGGGGGCGGGATCGGGCGCGGGACCGTCGGGGGCGCGCACGGACGCGCGCGCGTGCACGGAGGGTGGCGGACGGGCGCGTGCATGGGGCGGGAGCGGGTGGGAACCGCTACACTACGGAAAGTGAATAAAAAGTAAAATGTTAAGTGGCCTAGGCACACCAAAAAAATAAACACTAAAAGAGATCGTGGAGGGGTGGGGGGTTGGTTTTTGTGTGGGGGGGAAGCTACACTACAGAAAAGTCTAAAAAATGTAAAACAAATACATTTTTTCTTCTAAACTGGGTACTGGCAGACAGCTGCCAGTACCCAAGATGGCGCCCATTAAGTTAGAGTGGGAGGGTTATAGAGCTGTTTGGGGGGGATCAGTGAGGTTGGGGGCTAAGGGGGGATAGTACACAACAGCATATGTAAATATGCTTTAAAAAAAAAACACCAAAAAATACAGATATAGCTTTTATTTTAGTACTGGCAGACTTTCTGCCAGTACTTAAGATGGCGGGGACAATTGTGGGGTGGGGGAGGGAAGAGAGCTGTTTGGGAGGGATCAGGGGGTCTGATGTTTCAGGTGGGAGGCTGAGCTCTACACTAAATCTAATATTAACCCTGCAAGCTCCCTACAAGCTACCTAATTAACCCCTTCACTGCTAGCCATAATACACGTGTGATGCGCAGCGGCATTTAGCAGCCTTCAAAATACCAAAAAGCAACGCCAAAGCCATATATGTCTGCTATTTCTGAACAAAGGGGATCCCAGAGAAGCATTTAGAACCATTTGTGCCATAACTGCAAAATTTTACGTTTTTTTTAATTTGATCGCATTTGGCGGTGAAATGGTGGCATGAAATATACCAAAATGGGCCTAGATCAATACTTGGGGTTGTCTACTACACTACACTAAAGCTAAAATTACCCCAAAAAGCTCCCTACATGCTCCCTAATTAACCCCTTCACTGCTGGGCATAATACACGTGTGGTGCGCAGTGGCATTTAGTGGCATTCTAATTACCAAAAAGCAACACCAAAGCCATATAAGTATGCTATTTCTGAACAAAGGGGATCCCAGAGAAGAATTTACAACCATTTGTGCCATAATTGCACAAGCTGTTTGTAAATAATTTCAGTGAGAAACCTAAAGTTTGTGAAAAAAATTGTGAAAAAGTGAACGATTTTTTTTATTTGATCGCATTTGGCGGTGAAATGGTGGCATGAAATATACCAAAATGGGCCTAGATCAATACTTTGGGATGTCTACTAAAAATATATATATACATGTCAATGGATATTCAGAGATTCCTGAAAGATATCAGGGTTCCAATGTAACTAGCGCTAATTTTGAAAAAAAAAATGGTTTGGAAATAGCAAAGTGCTACTTGTATTTATTTCCCTATAACTTGCAAAAAAAGCAAAGAACATGTAAACATTGGGTATTTCTAAACTCAGCATAATATTTAGAAACTATTTAGCATGGGTGTTTTTTGGTGGTTGTAGATATGTAACAGATTTTGGGGGTCAAAGTTAGAAAAAGTGGGGTTTTTTTCAATTTTTCCTCATATTTTATAATTTTTTTTATAGTAAATTATAAGATATGATGAAAATATTGGTATCTTTAGAAAGTCCATTTAATGGCGAGAAAAATGGTATATAATATGTGTGGGTACAGTAAATGAGTAAGAGGAAAATTTTATTGAAGTTTAGGTAAAACATAAAGCAAAGAAAAAAATAGAGTTACAACATTAATTCACATGGACCCGGATTACAAGTTGTGAGGTAAACCCGTTGCGTACACACCACGCAAAATGGGTCCGTACCGCTATTGCCATAGGGCCGCATTTACAAGTCACCATAAAACTTTCTTTTCTTATGCGGTATGGTGCGGAAAACTGCATACCGGACAAAATCCAAGTTCTGAGCTTTGCAAGAAACTGTTTTTAAAAAATTTTTTATTATTGAAGACTAGGAACAACATAAAACAAAGAAAAAAATAGTTACAACATTAATTCACATGGACCCGGATTACAAGTTGTGCGGAAAACCTGTTGCATACACACCACGCAAAATGGGTCCATACCGCTATTTCCATAGGGCTGCCATTACAAGTCACCATAAGACGTTCTTTTCTCGTGCAGAATGGTGCAGAAAACTGCATACCGCACAAAATCCAAGTTCTGACATGGCGTGCTCGTGCACCTATTCCCTAATAGAGATCAATGGAGAAAAAATGCAGGAAAAAAAACCTAACACCTGCGATTGCGAAATCCTATCGCATTTTCACATTCCCCATTGAAGTCTATGAAGAAAATAAAGTTTTACAAAAACCTAACACCCTAACATAAGCCCCTTGCCTAATAACCCCTAAAACACCATCCCCCCACATCGCCAACACTAAATAAAGCTATTAACCCCTAAACCGCTGTCCCTCCACATCGCCAACACTAAACAAACCTATTAACCCCTAAACCACCATCCCCGCACATTGCGACTACTAAAATAAAGCTATTAACCCCTAAACCTCCACCCCCCACATCGCCAACACTAAATAAAGCTATTAGCCTCTAAATTGCTGTCCCCCCACAATGCCAATACTAAATTAAGCTATTAATCCCTAAACCGCCACCCCCACATCGCCAACACTAAATAAAGCTATTAACCCCTAACCCCCCCCCCCCACATCACAACTACCTAAATTAAACTATTAAACCCTAAACCTAACTTTAAATTAAAGTTGCAATATACGAACTTGAAATTAATAAAAACTTACTTGTGAAAAAAAATAAAACCTAAGTTTAAACTAAAAAAAACACCTATCAAAAATACCAAAAATAAAAAACCTACATTACCAAAAATAAAAAAAACCTACATTACCAAAAATAAATAAAACTAACATTACAAAAAATAATAAAACTTAACATTACAAAAAAAGCTAAATTACACAAAATAAAAAAGCTAACATTACAGAAAATAACAAACAAAATTATCCAAAATAAATTATTCCTATTCTAATACCCCCGTAGAAAAACACCCCAAAATAAAAAAAAACAAATCCCTAAATTAACTATCAATAACCCTTAAAAGGGCCTTTTGTAGGGTATTTCCCTAGAGTAAACAGCTCTTTTGCAAAGAAAATAAACACATTAACCCCATAATATTACAACCCCCCCAAAAAAATAACAACTAAAAACAACTGTAATCTACCCATTGCCCCAAAAAGGGCATTTGGATGGTCATTGCCCTTAAAAGGACATTCAGCTCTTTTTAAGACTAACCTAACACTAATCCCCAAAATAGGTACTCACCATTGCTGAAGACCGGTGATCCATCTTCATCCAGGTGGCAAAAGGTCTTCATCCAGGCAGATCCATCTTCATCCATCACGATTCCATTTTCTATCTTCTTAGCGGAGCAGTCGTCAGATGCGGAGTGGTCGGCGGAGCGGAGATGATCGGCGACGCAGAGGTTCTCTTCATGCGATCGGCCTCGCACAATGAAGATTAAATGCAAGATACCCCTTTAATATAGGGTGTTAGGTTTTTGTAAAACTTTATTTTCTTCATAGACTTCAATGGGGAATGTGAAAATGCGATAGGATTTCGCAATCGCAGGTGTTAGGTTTTTTTTCCTGCATTTTTTCTCCATTGATCTCTATTGGGGAATAGGTGCACGATAGGTGCATTCCTATTGGCTGAAAAAATTAAATCAGCCAATAGGATGAGAGCTGCTTACATCCTATTGGCTGATTTGCCTTTGATCCTCTACTATTGATAAACATTGCTATAGTGGTAAATATGATTAATGTATTGCAATATAAGGTTGTCTAAATCTTGGTTTGGGGTTTCCTGAAAACAATTTGGTACATGTATTTTTTTTTCTCTTTTCCTTTTATTTTCACTATAATGTAAATATAAATAAATAAATATATATATATATATATATATATATATATATATATATATATGTAACAATGATAATATAAGATTTCTTATCACATTTTTAACAGAATTTTTCACCCCATGTAATCTCTTTTTGATTTTACTGATTAGACATTGGGGCCGATTTATCAAGGGCCGAATGGCCCCTGATGCCCATGTTTCCGCACGAGCCTTCAGGCTCGCCGGAAACAGCAGTTATGAAGCAGCAGTCTTAAGACCGCTGCTCCTTAACTGGTCCGCCTGCACTGAGGCTGCGGACATCAATCCATCCGATCTCATATGATCAGGCTGATTGACACCCCCTGCTAGCGACCGATTGGCTGCGAATCAGCTGGGGGCGGTATTGCACAAGCATCGATGTCTGTCGGACATGATCAGCTGAGCGGATCATGTCGGACAGACTGATGATAAATCCGCCCCATATTCTCTTTCTTAATTAATAGTGTGATAGATCACTTGATCACAACATTCAATATTTGTCTTTTTCTTCCTGGTACGTATTTTTTTCTTTTCACTGTTTTTTCTTTCACATGGAAAAATTTATCACAAATAATAATTCCTGTTCAGCAGCAATGTCAGCTAAAAATAAAGATAAAGGGTTAGATTACAAGTAGAGCGCTAATTTATCTAGGACAAAGGGTAAATTAGCCCGTTTATGGATGAGTGATAAATAACCAGCCCTTACTAGTAGCTAGTTATTGCTACCACAAGCTTGCTAGTGCTCTGAAAATTAACCAGAGATCAGATCTCTGGTTAATTTTCCAAAAGTGGCCCAATTTGTCACCAAAATAAAGTATATTTTACATTTGTTTTTAAATAAAAAATTTACAGCACAAAGCAGTTTTTAGGGGTTAACCCCTTAATGACCGAGGACGTGCAGGGTACGTCCTCAAAAAAAAGGCAGTTAACGCCTGAGGACGTACCCTGCACGTCCTCGGTGTGGAAAGCAGCTGGAAGCGATCCTGCTCGCTTCCAGCTGCTTTCCGGTTCTTGCAGTGATGCCTCGATATGGAGGCATCCTGCAATAACCTTACATGGCCATCCGATGCAGAGAGAGCCACTCTGTGGCCCTCTCTGCACCGGACATCGATGGCCGGTATCGTTGGTGGGTGGGAGCTGACTTGGGAGGTGGGTGGGCGGCCATCGGTGTGCCGTGTGACGTCGAGGGGGGCGGGATCGGGCACGGGACCGTCGGGGGCGCGCACGGACGCGCGCGCGTGCACGGAGGGTGGCGGGCGGGCGCGTGCACGGGGCGGGAGCGGGTGGGAACCGCTACACTACGGAAAGTGAATAAAAAGTAAAATGTTAAGTGGCCTAGGCACACCAAAAAAATAAACACTAAAAGAGATCGTGGAGGGGTGGGGGGTTGGTTTTTGTGTGGGGGGGAAGCTACACTACAGAAAAGTCTAAAAAATGTAAAACAAATACATTTTTTCTTCTAAACTGGGTACTGGCAGACAGCTGCCAGTACCCAAGATGGCGCCCATTAAGTTAGAGTGGGAGGGTTATAGAGCTGTTTGGGGGGGATCAGTGAGGTTGGGGGCTAAGGGGGGATAGTACACAACAGCATATGTAAATATGCTTTAAAAAAAAAAACACCAAAAAATACAAATATAGCTTTTATTTTAGTACTGGCAGACTTTCTGCCAGTACTTAAGATGGAGGGGACAATTGTGGGGTGGGGGAGGGAAGAGAGCTGTTTGGGAGGGATCAGGGGGTCTGATGTTTCAGGTGGGAGGCTGAGCTCTACACTAAATCTAATATTAACCCTGCAAGCTCCCTACAAGCTACCTAATTAACCCCTTCACTGCTAGCCATAATACACGTGTGATGCGCAGCGGCATTTAGCAGCCTTCAAAATACCAAAAAGCAACGCCAAAGCCATATATGTCTGCTATTTCTGAACAAAGGGGATCCCAGAGAAGCATTTAGAACCATTTGTGCCATAACTGCACAAGCTGTTTGTAAATGATTTCAGTGAGAAACCTAAAATTTTGAAAAATTTTACGTTTTTTTTAATTTGATCGCATTTGGCGGTGAAATGGTGGCTTGAAATATACCAAAATGGGCCTAGATCAATACTTGGGGTTGTCTACTACATTACACTAAAGCTAAAATTACCCCAAAAAGCTCCCTACATGCTCCCTAATTAACCCCTTCACTGCTGGGCATAATACACGTGTGGTGCGCAGTGGCATTTAGTGGCATTCTAATTACCAAAAAGCAACACCAAAGCCATATAAGTATGCTATTTCTGAACAAAGGGGATCCCAGAGAAGAATTTACAACCATTTGTGCCATAATTGCACAAGCTGTTTGTAAATAATTTCAGTGAGAAACCTAAAGTTTGTGAAAAAATTTGTGAAAAAGTGAACGATTTTTTTTATTTGATCGCATTTGGCGGTGAAATGGTGGCATGAAATATACCAAAATGGGCCTAGATCAATACTTTGGGATGTCTACTAAAAATATATATATACATGTCAATGGATATTCAGAGATTCCTGAAAGATATCAGGGTTCCAATGTAACTAGCGCTAATTTTGAAAAAAAAAATGGTTTGGAAATAGCAAAGTGCTACTTGTATTTATTTCCCTATAACTTGCAAAAAAAAGCAAAGAACATGTAAACATTGGGTATTTCTAAACTCAGCATAATATTTAGAAACTATTTAGCATGGGTGTTTTTTGGTGGTTGTAGATATGTAACAGATTTTGGGGGTCAAAGTTAGAAAAAGTGGGGTTTTTTTTCAATTTTTCCTCATATTTTATAATTTTTTTTATAGTAAATTATAAGATATGATGAAAATATTGGTATCTTTAGAAAGTCCATTTAATGGCGAGAAAAATGGTATATAATATGTGTGGGTACAGTAAATGAGTAAGAGGAAAATTACAGCTAAACACAAACACCGCAAAAATGTAAAAATAGCCTTGGTCCCAAACGGACAGAAAATGGAAAAGTGCTGTGGTCATTAAGGGGTTAAAGTTGGCGGTTGTGGGGTGTTAGAAAACAAACAGCACTGAAAAGTGCCTTTACATTGCTGTCTCTGGGGAACTGTGTGTTCCCTGTAAATATGTATGTATTATTATATTCTGCCAAACTTAAAATATTTCATAAGGATGAGATTACAATATGGGAAAATATCACAAAAGCTCAGGAATGTTTGTTTAAAGATGCATGTGTTCAATGAATAAAATAAGCACTGCATAATACTGTCTACACACTGTTAGATGGTGACTATGAAAAACTTGAGACTAAACGGTATGCCTAGGCTTCAGTTGGTTTTGAGAATAAAAGTGTTTTTATATTTTTCATTTTTTCAAATGGATATGTTAAAAGGACAGGAAACCCCACATTTTTCTTTCATGATTTGGATAGAACTCCTCTCCTATTTACTTCTATTATCAAATGTGCTTCATTCTCTTGTTATCCTCTGCTGAAGGAACAGTATTGCACTACTGGCAGTTAGACGAACACATCTAGTTAGCCAATCACAAGAGAAAATGTGTGCAGGCACCAATCAGCAGCTAGCTTCCACTAGTGTAGGATATGTGTGTATTCTTTTTCAACAAGGGATACCAAGAGAGCAAAGCACATTTGAAAATAGAAGTAAATGTAAAAGTGTCATAAAATGACATGCGCTATCAGAATCATGCAAGTTTAATTTTGACTTTCCTATCCCTTTAAGTTTTTTTTTCCTCTTCTTTCTCCTATCCGGTATAAAGTAAAATATGGAACTTAAACTGATTTCTTGGAATGTGGGTGGTATAACCTCTCCAATCAAGTGGAAATGGGTAATACATTTACTGAAAAAATATAAACCTGATATAG
This sequence comes from Bombina bombina, assembly GCF_027579735.1. NCBI lineage: Eukaryota > Metazoa > Chordata > Amphibia > Anura > Bombinatoridae > Bombina > Bombina bombina. The sequence continues at coordinate 412,217,578 of NC_069499.1, read as the reverse complement.
CATGTATAAAGATGCAGAAAAATTGAGGATGTCATGGGTTGGAGAGGTTATTGACACACCGTATAAACATATAAAAAGAATAGCTTTCTTGTTTAATAGAAGGTTAGAGTACAACATGTGTATATATATATATATATATATATATATATATATATATATATATATATATATATACATGTTTAGATGATAATGAAAGATTTGCAATTATGCAGTTGGAAATACAATGAGTAAATAATGTGTATAATCCTAATAAGGTTAATCAAGGGTACTGGAATAAGATACAAGCAAAACTGACCAGTTTTTGGGAGCTAATTGTGGTTGGTGATTTTAAACTGGCACCTCAAGTAAGTATTGATAAATTACGTTGTACGCGAGCTGAAAAAAAAATCCCTAAATAAGACTATCAAAAAGCTAAAATAGTGAGATCATTTTGTAAATTTCTTATGCTTAAAGATATTTGGAGAATTAAATATCCATATTCTAGATTATTTACATGTGAATCTGCAATGCATAAAACAATTACTTTTTAATAGAAGAAATAATATTGGGATTTGATTCTAGAGCAGATATTAAAGACATACTTATCCCTGACCATGTGATTATTATTTTAAATTTGTAACTTAATAAATTAAATAAATGTAAATAAGGAAATGTCTTTTTCCCAAAAGTTTGGTTAAATAATCTTAGATTTAATAACTGGTTTATTAGAAAATGGAGGGAGTTCCAAAAGAATCATATGCTTGGCAAATAATATAAAAAAGAGCATTTAAATTACAGCAGCAATATTATGAGGGAGATAATAAAAGTAGTTCACTCCTAGCTAAAAAGTTAAAAAGAAAAATAAACAGAAAATATATCCTCACATTGAAGAACACACAAGATAAAGAACTACATACTTCAGAACAAATAGCTGAAACCTTTAGATCATATTAATACAAATACAGAATCAGAAGCATCCCACAGATCCAGTAAAGAAAGACCCAGAAATAGTAAAGAATGTCTCTAAAAACTAATATTCCCTCAGGTGACACCAGAACAGAAACAGAACCTTAACAAACATCACATTTAATGAAGTCAATGAAGTAATCAAACAACTACCGATAAACAAAGCCCCAGGACCAGATGGCTACACCAATTTTTACTATGAAAGTTACGAAGATACTTTAATACCCCATTTATTATCCTTGTCTAACTCCATAAACGATGAATTTCCTTTTACTGAACTGGCTCAAGAAGCCCATATAGTGGTTCTTCCAAAACCAGGAAAAAACCCTGACAGAGCAGAGAACTTTCACCCAATATTCTTACTAAACACTGACTTAAAAATGTATGGAAAAGTTTGGGCAGACAAACTTAGCTCAGTGCTACCTCTTTTAATAAATAATGATCAAGTGGGTTTCATTCAAACTAGAGAGGCAAAAGACAAAACGGTTAGGGCCAAACATTTTATAAATCATATACAGCTACAACGCGTCCCAGCGGTGATAGTATCAACAGATGCGGAAAAAGCATTTGACCACGTCTGTTGGCTATTTTTTAGGAGAAACTATAAATTTAATCTGGGGAAATTCTTTTTTTTTAAGATAATGGCATTATATACAAGTCCAACAGTTAGAATAAGGGTAAATGGAATATTGTCAAATACCTTCAAAATAATGAACGGCATTAGGCAGGGGTGACCTCTGTCTTCTCTTCTGTTTGCATGTGTAGTGGAAGCTCTAGCATCCACAATAAGAACAAACAAAGATATTAAGGGAATCCTAATTCATAACACATATCATAAACTCCTTTTATTTACAGATGATATTCTATTCTTTATAATAACTAGTATTTTTTCAGCTCTTGCTCTCTGAATTAACGAAATCAGCAGCTGAATAGTAATAGTTGTTATTATTACCCAATTTAATGGTACTCATTTTATCGACCTTGGAAGGATGAAGGGCTGAGTCGGCCCTGCCAGGATTTGAACCTGTAACCTTTGGATCTTTGAACAGGCTTTTGTAGTCATGACAAATCCACTCGACTCCATACCTCCATTATTATATGAACTAGAAAAATTTCATAAGGCCTCTAATTTCCTTATAAACAAATCCAAATCAGAAATGTTAGCCCTAAACTGCAACAACCACCTCCTCAATTACATAACTAAGTTCTAGACTACTAGAATCAAAATTTAAACACCTTGGGATATACCTAGCCTCCACAACACAAGAAATGTTTACAGCTAACTACACAACCTTACAAAAAATCCTAATTGCTGACATGTCAACATGGAGGTCAAAAAACTTAACATGCAGCTAGATTAAGAGTTGTGCATTCGTCTTTTAACGCTGAAAATATGGTCATTTCAGCATTAAAACAGCATTACAGCCATTACAGTCAGTCCCGCACTCATAAAAATTATGTTTTTTAATGGGATTCCCATAGGGCTGCCATTATGAGTTTTGCAGTGAGGCTAAAAAACCGTCATTACAGCATAAAATGACAAGATCCGTAATGCCATCTTAAAGAAGTAGTTATGAGTTTTACTCTACAAATCTTTAACATAAAACTCATAACTAAACTGCTACAAAGTACACTAAACACCCATAAACTATCAATTAACCCCTAAACCGAGGCCCTCCCGCATCGCAAACACTAAATTAAATTTTGATATACAAAAATAGTAATGGCACTTTGAAATATAATGTAATGATCAAATAGTTTAAATATATCAATAAATCCTGACTGATATTCTCATAGAGAGGGTGCACTAGTTAAGTATCACCACAAATACTACCATAAATATACACAATATAACTCAGCACGCCAGAATAATGAAAAAAAATATACTTTATTCATATAAAAAACAGTGAAAAAGTCACTATCTAAAAACACTTTGCATTCCAAACATCCATCAATCATGCATACAAGTGAAAGTAGATTACATCAAAGGCGTCCCTAGGGGAATCAAAGACATGCCACCATCTCAGTATGGAAAGTCTCATAAGACATAAGTGTTCCAGTGTCCGGTTTAGTATTTGTAATCCCAAAAATGAGGGTGATGAGTAACATAAACTGTCTCAAGTAAAATTAATAAGCAGGGTTAACAAGCAAAGTCAATGTCTGCAAGTATCATCTGCTGTTGTTAATGTTTATATGTCAAAACAAATAAGGCACTCTATAGGATCTCCTCTGAACCCTTATGTTGAAATATGTATAGATTGATCCCAGGTTGACGGTATCAGTTTGTTCCCACTGCATAAAAATGTCAACGCCTCATGTCAGCGTATTAGCTTAGTGCAACAGATATCTATGACAACGTATAAAGTAGGTGTTAAGCCCAATACTTGCGGTTCCGTTGTGAGGCACTTTCAATCATGTGCATACATCATGACCAGCTGAGTCAGCTTCAGCGACAGAATAACTCCATGATTCTCACACCGCAGGCTTATCCAGGAAATCCTCAATAGGGTTCAGCCATGTGAATCGTGAATGTGTCCCAGTGAGAGCGCAGCAGATGAATACTTGTGGAGAGTGAACGGCATCAACAAACAACTCTGTTGTGTGTTTCGGGACTCCGCCCTTTCTCAAGGAGTATACGTCATACCAGTTACCACCTCTTCAAATAGGCCTTAGTAGAGCTCTTATTGGTATTATTTAAAAAAGGATTTTGATAAATTACATAGAAATTTTAAATATAGACATCACCATAATCTGACTGCATCACAAAGAAATCTTATTGGAGATATTCAGTGAGATAGAACAATCATCCTGAAACCTGCGGATAAGGGAGGAGCCTTAGTGATCATGGATAGGGGGTACTATAGGAATGAGATAATAACACAATTATCCAAACAAGAGAATTACAAGACTATCTGTTTAGAGCCCACAAAAAAACATACAAAATAAAAGTAGTGGAATTGGCCAAAGAAATTAGTATTATCACATCCCAACAGGCGAAATTTATGATTAATTTACATCCTATTATCCCTGTATTTTATATTTTACCCAAAATACATAAGAATATACAGAAACCCCCGGGCCGACCTATAGTTGCAGGAACAGATTCAGTATTTCAGCCTATTGCTGTCTTGGTTGATAATCTGATAAGACCATTATTGGGTAGCATAGAATCATACCTCCAGGATACTACAGATTTTATAAATAAGATTTCACATATTACATTACCCCCCAATTCAATCCTTGTAACTATGGATATTTTCAGTCTATATACCTCTATCCCTCATGAGTTGGGCATGGAGGGTGTCTTCTATTATATCAATAAAGAAGGATTGTATACACCTTCAGAAAGGAGACTAATTAAAGAGACACTGAACCAAAATTTTTATTTTGTGATTCAGATAGAGCATGCAATTTTAAGTCACTTTCTAATTTACTCCTATTATCAATTTTTCTTCGTTCACTTGCTTTCTTTATTTGAAAAAGAAGGCATCTAAGCTATTTTTTTGGTTCAGAACCATGGAAAGCACCTATTTATTGGTGGGTGAATTTATCCACCAATCAGTAAGAACAACCCAGGGGCCGGCATCTAAACTTACATTCTTGCATTTCAAATAAAGATACCAAGAGAATGAAGAAAATTTGGTAATAGGACTAAATTAGAAAGTTGCTTAAAATTACATGCTCTATCTGAATCATGAAAGAAAAAATATGGGTTCAATGTCCCTTTAAGGATCTACTGAAAATCATTTTATATAACAGTTACTTTATGTTTGAGGACACCTTCTATGTCCAAGTCAAGGGCACGGCAATGGGTTCAAATATTGCCCCTACTTATGCAACTATATATCTATGAAGAAGAAATGTTTAAGAACAATATAGCATGTTGGTAAAGGTATATAGATGATGTATTCTGTGTATGGACAGGCGATAGAGAATTGCTAGAGCAGTGATTTTCAACCTTTTTTTTGCCACGGCACATTTTTTTACATTAAAAAATCCTGCCGCACACCACAATCCCAACATTTTACAAAATCACACATTGTAGCCTAATACAGCATATATATATATATATATATATATATATATATATATAAACAATTTAGTCAATTAAATTAAATTCAATTCAATTAAGCTGTATTAGCATGACAGTCACTACAACTGTGTTGCCAAAGCTAGAGGCACAATAATACCTATCAAAAGTTAGGCTGTTAGGGGGGTACCAGTGATGAAAATAAATTCTTAGGTGATATGCAGTAGTTCCATGCAAGTAAAAGTTCTGCTTGTTAGGGCAGTTATCAGTGCACAAGTATTGAGTCCAAAAGCAGAAACTACTGAGGCCCAAGTGATCCTACTGTTAAAGTCCCTAAGCCTTAGGGGCAACAGTATAAGAGTTTCACAATCAGTGTAGGATAAGCATAAATATGGGGCCCACAAAAGAGCATCAGGGCTTGACAATCAGGCAATGATGAGAGTAAGCTGAAAATTTACAAAAGTTAAGCCCTGAGGGCAAATGGCATAAAATGCATATGATGATAAACAGAAAGGTCTCACCCAGTTAAAGCAGATGTCTTCTTCTCTATGATGGAACAATATAATTAATATCCAGGGCAATTCTCCCTTAGCTTGAGAATCCAGGAAGGGGAGCTAAGTGGATCTGTAAAACTGCGACTGTCGGAGTGTGTAGGCCGCAATTGATCAAAAGACCTCCGCAGACACAGAAAGAAAATGGTGGCCATTCCCGCCACTTCGGCCCACTCTCCTCTATTCTTCAAGGCGACTATCAATCCGGACTCCGGTAAGTAACATGTACCTCCTGGCTAGTTACCCCATTCAGAAGCTTGGGAACAAGTGAATGTAGGCTCCTAGGCCTCAGAGTAGGTATGTGAGCTGTCGACCCCCAGCACTAACAGGCCTCCGCAACAAGGGGGGAGAAGAAAAAGTTACTGCAGCTGTTTGCTTGACCTCCGGAGCGGAGCCCCGACCCTCCGGAGTGTCGTATATCTTTTTATTAGATCTCTAAGTAGTCCTCGTGGCTATCGTAGCAGATAGCAGATGCCTTCAAATACATGTGCCGCCACCCAAATGCACACTGGCTTGACGGGTCTTCTCTTGCTCAGATCTCCTTGATAGAAACTTTTGTAATGCAGCTGAGGCGAGTGAAATCTCTGGAGCGAAGCCTCGACCCTCCAGAGAACTGTTTGGGAGTTGAGAGAGTCCCTGTGTGTCCGGATGAGTGCGTAGAGTAGCAGCAGCTACCGGCTTCTGTTCCATTTCAGGAGTGCACTTAAGCAAGAAGGGACTGCGGCACACCTGACGATCTCTCACGGCACACTAGTGTACCACGGCACAGTGGTTGAAAATCACTGTGCTAGAGAACTTTGTGCGAACTTTGAATACTAAAACCGGTTATCTAAAATTCACTATGGAGAGTAGTATAACTAACATCAGCTTTCTAGACACCATGGTGTACATCGACAAAGACAAATTAAATTGTGACATTTTCATCAAAACAACTGATTGCAATAATCTGCTTGCATTTGATAGTTTTCACCCCCAGGCAACGATAAAAAGCTTACCATATAGCCAATTACTTAGAGCTAAAAGGATTGTATCCGATCCCCAGAAACTTCAACTCACTCTTGATGAAATGTCCAACAAATTTAGGGAGAGGGGTTATCCGAATAAAGTTATACAAGACAATTTGGATATAGTAAGTGAAATAGATAGACAGAGTCTTCTGTCATCTAATAATAAAGAGAAGAAACAATTCTCTGTACCTCTGGTAACAAAATATGGCTTTCATAGTAGGAAACTTAGAACTGTGATTAATAAACACTGGTACCTATTGAAAGAGGAACCACAATTGCAGATACAATTAAAGATCTTCCACTTCTCTCTTAAAAAAGGAATAGGAACCTTAAGGATGAACTTGTTAGGGCAGATTTAGGGACTATAAATCCAGCCCATCCTTTAGAGAAGGATTTCCCATGTTATAATTGTGCACAATGCAATTCCCTCAATAAGGGTGACAATGTGACACATCCCCATACTGGATATAGAATTGGAATTAAAAGCACATATACATACAATTCCAGTTATGTTGTATATGTCATTAAATGCCCTTGTGAGCTGGCATATGTTGGGGAGACCACACATAGTGTGCGGGACAGGATTAGACAACATAAGGCGGCTATAGGTAATTTGGGTATAGATGCACCGGTAGCATACCATTTTACAGTTGCAGCACACAATAAAAGTCAGCTTAGGTTCCAAATAGTGGATGATGTTCCCCCCTTGAGAAGAGGGGGTGACAGACAAAGGATCTTGTTAAAAAAGGAGGCCCAGTGGATAAGGAAATTGGATACCCTATCCCTTAGGGGTTTGAATAGGGACATCCCATGGGGCCACTTTGTATAATGTAATTTGCATATTAGTAATGATGTATTCATTTTCAGATTGGTTGCCTCTACTGTGGTTATCTGATTGCATTAATGAAGCTAATACGCTGTACAGTACTGATGCATATCATCCTGCCAGGATTGAAATATGGACTCTATACGACCATTTCCCTTTATATATTCCCTAAGTATACATAATGATAGTTTTTGGTGACAATAAGTCATAGGTAGAATTTCCATGTGTATATTATTTATATAAATATATATATATATATATATATATATATATAGAGAGAGAGAGAGAGAGAGAGAGAGAGAGATAGATAGATAGATAGATAGATAGATAGATAGATAGATAGATAGATAAGATTCAGCTGCAATATTAATATATATGTATTTTTATTTTTCGAGATATTGTATAATATTATTATTCCACCTTTGAGAGATAGGGGGAATATTGGTCACATGTATGAAAGGTGTGCTTCAGTCAACCAATAAGAGCTCTGCTAAGGCCTATTTGAAGAGGTGGTATCTGGTATGACGTATATTTCTTGAGAAAGGGCAGAGTCCCGAAACACGCGTCGGAGTTGTTTGTTGATGCCGTTCACGCTCCACAAGTATTCATCTGCTTTGATCTCACTGGGACAAATTCACGATTCACATGGCTGAACCCTATTGAGGATTTCCTGGATAAGCCTGTGGTGTGAGAATCACGGGGTTATTCTGTCGTTGAATCTGACTGAGCTGGTCGTGATGTATGCACATGATTGAAAGTGCCTCGCAATGGAACCGCAAGTATTGGGCTTAACACCTACTTTATACGTTGTCATAGCTATCTTTTGCACTAAGCTAATACGCTGACAAGAGGCGTTGACATTTATATGCAGTTTGAACAGACCGATACCGTCAACCTGGGATCAATCTATACAGATTTCAACATAAGGGTTCAGAGGAGATCCTATAGAGTGCCTTATTTGTTTTGACATATTAACATTAACAGCAGATGATACTTGCAGACATTGACTTTGCTTGTTAACCCTGCTTATTAATTTTCCTTGAGACGGTTTATGTTACTCATCACCCTCATTTTTGGGATTACAAATACTAAACCAGACACTGGAACACATGTCTTATGAGACTTTCCATACTGAGATGGTGGCATGTCTTTGATTCCCCTAGGATGCCTGGGGTGTAATCGACTTTCACTTGTATGCATGATTGATGTATGTTTGGAATGCAAAGGGTTTTTAGATAGTGACTTTTTCAATGTTTTGTATATGAATAAAGTATATTTTTTTTCATTATTCTGGCATGCTGAGTTATATTGTGTATAACTACATTAAATTTATTAACCCCTAATCTGCCGCTCCCGATATCGCTGCCACTTTTAAAAAAATATTAACCCCCTATTCCGCTGCTCCCTGACATCGTCACCACTATAATAAACTTATTAACCCCTAAACCACTGCCCTCCTGCATCGCAAACACTATTTAAATATAATTAACCCCTAATCTGCCGTCCACCCACATCGCCCCCACTATACTAAAGTTATTAAGCCCTACAATGCTGTCACTATAATAAACCTATTAACCCCTAAACTAACTAGCCCCTAAACCGAAAGCCCCCACATCGCAATAAACTAATTTAAACCATTTACCCCTAAACCTAACGCCCCCTAACTTTATATTAAAATTACAATTTCCTTATCTTAAATTAAATTAAAACTTACCTGTCAAATTAAAAAAACTAACCGCTAGATTTAGAGTTCTGCGTTAGCCGTCAAAACCAGTGTTAGGGGCTCCTAACGCTGGTTTTGGCTGCCCGCTGATATATAGAGACAGTCAGGAATAGGTCTAACGCTCACTTTGCAGCCGCAACTTTTCCATACCACAGATCCCCTTACGTCAATTGCATATCCTATCTTTTCAATGGGATCTTTCTAACGCCGGTATTTAGAGTCTTGGCTGAAGTGAGCGTTAGAAATCTAACGACAAGACTCCAGCCGCAGAGAAAATCCAGGAGTTAAGAGCTTTCTGGGCTAACGCCGGTTCATAAAGCTCTTAACTACTGTGCTCTAAAGTACACTAACACCCATAAACTACCTATGTACCCCTAAACCTAGGCCCCCCACATTGCCGCCACTCTATTAAATTTTTTTAACCCCTAATCTGCCGACCGCACACAGCCGCCACCTACATTATCCCTATGTACCCCTAATCTGCTGCCCCTAACATCGCCGACCCCTACATAATATTTATTAACCCCTAATCTAACCCCCCCAACGTCGCCGCCACCTACCTACACTTATTAACCCCTAATCTGCCGACCGGACCTCACCGCTACTATAATAAAGTTATTAACCCCTAATCCGCCTCACTCCCGCCTCAATAACCCTATAATAAATAGTATTAACCCCTAATCTGCCCTCCCTAACATCACACTGACACCTAACTTCAAGTATTAACCCCTAATCTGCCGACCGGATCTCACCGCTACTCTAATAAATTTATTAACCCCTAAAGCTAAGTCTAACCCTAACACTAACACCCCCCTAAGTTAAATATAATTTTTATCTAACGAAATAAATTAACTCTTATTAAATAAATTATTCCTATTTAAAGCTAAATACTTACCTGTAAAATAAACCCTAATATAGCTACAATATAAATTATAATTATATTGTAGCTATTTTAGGATTAATATTTATTTTACAGGTAACTTTGTATTTATTTTAACTAGGTACAATAGCTATTAAATAGTTAATAACTATTTAATAGCTACCTAGTTAAAATAATTACAAAATTACCTGTAAAATAAATCCTAACCTAAGTTACAATTAAACCTAACACTACACTATCAATAAATTAATTAAATAAAATACCTACAATTATCTACAATTAAACCTAACACTACACTATCAATAAATTAATTACATAAAATGCCTACAAATAAATACAATTAAATAAACTAACTAAAGTACAAAAAAAAAAAAAAAAGTTACAAAAAATAAAAAAATAATTTACAAATATTATAAAAATATTACAACAATTTTAAGCTAATTACACCTACTCTAAGCCCCCTAATAAAATAACAAAGCCCCCCAAAATAAAAAAATGCCCTACCCTATTCTAAAATAAAAATAGAAAAGCTCTTTTACCTTACCAGCCCTTAAAAGGGCCTTTTGCGGGGCATACCCCAAAGAATTCTGCTCTTTTGCCTGTAAAAAAAAACATACAATACCCCCCCCAACATTACAACCCACCACCCACATACCCCTAATCTAACCCAAACCCCCCTTAAATAAACCTAACACTAAGCCCCTGAAGATCATCCTACCTTATCTTCACCATGCCGGGTATCACCGATCCGTCCAGAGAAGCCTCCGAAATCTTCATCCAAGCCCAAGCGGGGGCTGAAGAGGTCCATCATCGGGCTGAAGTCTTGATCCAAGCGGGCGCTGAAGAGGTCCATCATCGGGCTGAAGTCTTGATCCAAGCGGGAGCTGAAGAGGTCCATCATTGGGCTGAAGTCTTCTATCAAGCGGCATCTTCAATCTTCTTTCTTCCGGATCCATCTTCATCCCGCCGACGCAGAACATCCATCCTGGCCGACGACTTCCCGACGAATGACGGTTCCTTTAAGGGACGTCAGCCAATCAGATTGAGCTCGCATTCTATTGGCTGTTCCGAAAAACCTAACACCTGCAAAAAAGCAGCGTTCAGCTCCTAACGCAGCCCCATTGTTTCCTATGGGGAAACACTTCCTATGTCTGCACCTAACACCCTAACATATACCCCGAGTCTAAACACCCCTAGCCTTACACTTATTAACCCCTAATCTGCCGACCCCGCTATCGCTGACCCCTGCATATTATTATTAACCCCTAATCTGCCGCTCCATACACCGCCGCAACCTACATTATCCCTATGTACTATAACAAATAGAAATAGAATAAAATAGAATAAGCGCCACAGGTGATTACCCATAAGCTTTATACGTGAGGCCTCCTAGCTGGCCTTGGAGAGAGAGACGGGGGGAGAGGGAGAGAGAGACAGGGGGAGAGGGAGAGAGACACAGAGGGTTAGAGAGAAAGAGAGAGAGACACAATCACACACAGAGGGTTAGAGAGACACATAAGAGACACATCTCTCTCTCTCTCCCCCTCTCTCTCTCTCCCCTCTGTCTCTATCTCTCTCCCCTCTGTCTCTCTCTCTCTCCCCCCTCTCTCTCTACCTTCTCTCTCTCTCTCTCTCTCTCTCCCCCTCTCTCTCTTTCTCTCTCCCCTCTCTCTCTATCACTCTCCCCTCTGTCTCTCTCTCTCCCCTCTGTCTCTCTCTCCCATCTGTCTCTCTCCCCCCCTGTCTCTATCTTCCCTCTGTGTCTCTCTCTCCCCTCTGTCTCTCTCCCCTCTGTCTCTCTCCCCTCTGCCTCTCTCTCCCCTCTGTCTCTCTCACCCCCTGTCTCTCTCTTTCTCTCCCCTCTGTCTCTCTCTCTCTCTCTCTCTCTCTCTCTCCCCTCTGTCTCTCTCTCTCTCCCCTCTGTCTCTCTCTTTCTCTCCCCTCTGTCTCTCTCTCTCTCCCCTCTTTCTCTATCTCTCTCCCCTCTGTCTATATCTCTCACCCCTCTCTCTCTCTATCTCTCTCTCCTCTCTCTCTATCTCTCTCCCCTCTCTTTCTCTCTATCTCTCCCCCCTCTCTCTCTACCTTCTCTCTCTCTCTCTCTCTCCCCTCTCTCTCTTTCTCTCTCCCCTCTCTCTCTATCACTCTCCCCTCTGTCTCTCTCTCTCCCCTCTGTCTCTCTCTCCCATCTGTCTCTCTCCCCCCTGTCTCTATCTTCCCTCTGTGTCTCTCTCTCCCCTCTGTCTCTCTCTCTCCCCTCTGTCTCTCTCCCCTCTGCCTCTCTCTCCCCTCTGTCTCTCTCACCCCCTGTCTCTCTCTTTCTCTCCCCTCTGTCTCTCTCTCTCTCTCCCCTCTGTCTCTCTCTCTCTCCCCTCTGTCTCTCTCTTTCTCTCCCCTCTGTCTCTCTCTCTCTCCCCTCTTTCTCTCTCTCTCTCCCCTCTTTCTCTATCTCTCTCCCCTCTGTCTATATCTCTCACCCCTCTCTCTCTCTCTCTCTCTCTCTCTCTCTCTCCTCTCTCTCTATCTCTCTCCCCTCTCTTTCTATCTCTCTCTCTCCCCCCTCTCTTTCTATCTCTCTCTCTCCCCCTCTCTATCTCTCTCCCCTCTTTCTCTATCTCTCTCCCCTCTTTCTCTATCTCTCTCCCCTCTCTCTCTATCTCTCTCCCCTCTCTCTCTATCTCTCTCCCCTCTCTCTCTGTCTCGCTGTCTCCACTCTCTCTGTCTGTCTCTCTCTCTCCCCTCTGTCTCTACCTCTCCCCTCTCTCTCTCCCCTCTTTCTCTCTCCCCCCCCCCCTCTCTCTCTCTCTCTCTCTCTCTCCCCTCTGTCTCTCTATCCCCTGTCTCTCTCTCTCCCCTCTGTCTCTGTCTCTCCCCTCTGTCTCATGCTGCTATAGTATTTAATTAAAACCAGTGATTCCTTAGGCGTATGTTGGACAACAAATAATAATTTATTAATGCTTCCATTCATATGTGCTGTTCTGTTTCAGATATTTAAAATAGATTGTATACTATTAGCATTTGATAGTCACTTAAAATATTACTTAACAATTCAGTGGTGTCTCCCCCCTTTCAGTGGTCCCTCTTTCCCCCCCTTGTGTGTCTCTCTCCCTCTCTCTCTCTCTATCCATCTCTTTCTCTATCCGTCAGCCTCTCTCTCTATCCATCTCCCTCCCTGTCTCTCCCACTCCCTCTGTCTCTCTCCTTATGTGTCGTTCTCCCCCATGGTCCCTCTGTCTCTCTCTCTCCCCTCTGTCTCTATCTCTCTCCCCTCTGTCTATATCTATCTCCTCTCTCTCTCTCTCCCCCCCCCCTCTCTCTCTCTCTCTCTCTCTCCCCTCTTTCTCTATCTCTCTCTCCTCTCTCTCTATCTCTCTCCCCCCTCTCTCTCTCTCTCCCCTCTTTCTCTATCTCTCTCCCCTCTCTCTCTGTCTCTATCTCTATCCCCTCTCTCTCTAGCTATCTCCCCTCTCTCTCTCTCCCATCTCTCTCTCTCTCTCTCTCAACCCTCTGGCTCTCTCTCTCTCTCTCCCCTCTGTCTCTCTCTCCCCTCTGTCTCTGTATCTATCTCTATCCCCTCTCTCTCTAGCTATCTCCCCTCTCTCTCTATCTCTCTCCCATCTCTCTCTGTTTCTCTCCCTCCCCTCTGTCTCTCTCTCTCTCTCTCCTCTCTGTCTCTCTCTATCTCCCCTCTGTCTCTCTCTCTCCCCTCTGTCTCTCTCTCTCCCCTCTGTCTCTCTCTCTCCCCTCTGTATTTCTCACTCTCTCTCTCCCCTCTGGCTCTCTCTCTCTCACCCCTCTGTCTCTCTCTCTCTCTCTCCCCTCTGTCTCTATCTCTCTCCCATCTGTCTCTCTATCTCTCTCCCCCTCTCTATCTCTCTCACTTCTCTCTCTCTCCCTCTCTCTCTTTCTCTCTCCCCTCTCTCTCTATCTCTCTCCCCTCTGTCTCTCTCTCTCCCCTCTGTCTCTCTCTCCCCTCTCTCTCCCCCTGTCTCTATCTTCCCTCTGTCTCTCTCTCTCCCCTCTGTCTCTCTCTCTCCCCTCTGTCTCTCTCTCCCCTCTGTATCTCGCTCCCCTCTCTCTCTCTCACCCCTCTGTCTCTCTCTCTCTCTCCCCCCCTCTCTCGCTCTCTCTCTCCCCTCTGTCTCTATCTCTCTCCCCTCTGTCTCTATCTCTCTCCCCTCTATCTCTCTCTCCCCCCTCTCTCTCTATCTCTCTACCTTTTCTCTCTCTCTCTCTACCCCCTCTCTCTCTTTCTCTCTCCCCTCTCTCTCTATCACTCTCCCCTCTGTCTCTCTCTCTCCCCTCTGTCTCTCTCTCCCCTCTGTCTCTCTCCCCCCTGTCTCTATCTTCCCTCTGTCTCTCTCTCTCCCATCTTTCTCTCTCTCTCCCCTCTGTCTCTCTCCCCTCTGCCTCTCTCTCCCATCTGTCTCTCTCACCCCCTGTCTCTCTCTCTTTCTCTCCCCTCTGTCTCTCTCTCTCCCCTCTCTCTCTCTCTCCCCTCTGTCTCTCTCTTTCTCTCCACTCTGTCTCTCTCTCTCTCCCCTCTGTCTCTATCTCTCTCCCCTCTGTCTATATCTATCTCCCCTCTCTCTCTCTCTCTCTCTCCCCCCCCCTCTCTCTCTATCTCTCACCCCTCTCTCTCTATCTCTCTCCTCTCTCTCTATCTCTCTCCCCTCTCTTTCTATCTCTCTCTCCCCCCCCCTCTCTATCTCTCTCCCCTCTTTCTCTATCTCTCACCCCTCTCTCTCTATCTCTCTCCCCTCTCTCTCTATCTCTCTCCCCTCTCTCTCTGTCTCACTGTCTCCCCTCTCACTGTCTCTCTCTCTCCCCCCTCTCTATCTATCTCCCCTCTTTCTCTATCTCTCACCCCTCTCTCTCTATCTCTCTCCCCTCTCTCTCTATCTCTCTCCCCTCTCTCTCTCTGTCTCCCCTCTCACTGTCTCTCTCTCTCCCCTCTGTCTCTCTCTCTCCCCTCTGTCTCTCTCTCCCCTCTGTCTCTACCTCTCCCCTCTCTCTCTCTCCCCCCAACCCCCTCTATCTCCCGTCTTTCTCTCTCCCCTCAGTGAGGATCCAGCATCCTATAGACCGATTTCGGTCCTGAATTCTGATTACAAGATATTAGTTGCTATTTTAGCCGCTAGACTTTCCTATCCTTTACAGAATCTTATACATTCTGATCAGACGGGATTTATGACCTCTAGGAATCTAAGAATTTTCGTAAACTTACTACCTTTTTAGATTATGCTTGGAACAAGGAGCAAGGACATAAAATCAGTACGGCTCAGGATATGGCAGTACTTACGTTGGACGCAGTCAAAGCATTTGACTCTATCGTATGGGAACATCTATGTCACTTGAAAAATTTGGGTTTAACAGGAATTTTGTCCAGTTTGTTCACAAAATCTACTCGGCACTGGTATCATACTTGTTAGTAAATGGAACTTGTTCCCCTAGGATAACATTGCAGCGAGGCACGAGACAAGGTTGTCCGTTATCACCTCTATTATTTAACCTAGCCTTGGAACCTTTAGTGATACGATTGAGAGATACCTTAATGGGAGTTTCCCTGGGCTCTCAAAGCTTGAAAATTTTGCTTTATGCGGATGATATCTTAGTATTTTTGGAGAATATTCATCAATCAATACCAATCTTAATCCATCTACTTGAAGAATTTAGCTCTTTTTCAGGGTACATGGTCAATCTAGAAAAAAGCGAACTAATGTGTGTTGGTAAATGTTCTCCTACACCTTTTGCAAACCCTTTCAGATTGGTCGATTCGATTAAATATTTAAGTTTAGACCTGCATAAGAATCCTAAGCATTGGTATTCAGACAACTATCTTCCGCTACTCCAAAAAATTAAATTGGATTTACAATTATGGGTGTCTTTCCCTTTGTCTATAACTGCAAGAGTGAATCTGATTAAGGCTATAATCTTTCCCCGCCTCCTTTATCCATTACAGAATCTTCCTCTATTTTTATCTAATTGTGATTTGAGAAAGCTTTACAGCCATTTCTCCAAATTTATCTGGCAGAACAAAAAACCTTGTCTAGCTTTAGCTAGGCTAATGCAGGAAACCTGTTTCGGAGGATTAGCACTTCCGGATGTTAGGCTGTATAATATAGCATCTTTGATAAAATTTGCGATTGACTGGCTGGCTAAAACTAATATAGTTTCTTCCATTCAAGAGGAGACCTTTTTAATATATCCTTTTGCTTTAACAGCAATATTGCATTGTAAACCTGGTCAGTTGCCCTCTAATGTTTCTTCTCTTATAACATTTAAAAATATAGTCTTAGCTTGGCACAAGTTCTGTAGAATTTTAGGGATTGATTTTGTTTATTCAGATTTTCTTCCTATTCAGGGTAATCCGCTAATTTCCCCAGGCATCAATCAAAGTGTTTTCAAATCATGGGCTGAGAAGGGGCTTAGATTGGTAAAGCAGCTATTGGATGCAGATTATCAACTACTAGCAGGGGAAACCCTATTTTCTTTATACGATTTACCGAGGTCAAATCTATTTGCCTTTTTTCAGGCCCGACACTTTATCTCTGCTCAGAAATGGCAATTCCCCCCATCTATTGCGTGGTCCGATATCAGAATCTTGAAACAAAGATTTGTTGCTGGGGACACATCGATCTCATTGATTTATGATATTATGCTATTGAAGCAAAGTCAGGGTTTTGTAGATAGGATTTGTAATTTTTGGGCTGTATCAATTCCAGATATGGATCAGGATAGGATTAAACAAAGTTTAATTACTTTAAATAAGTGTAGAGTTTCAATGAGTTGGAAGGAATCACACATGAAGCTTGTTAATAATTTTTATTTATACCCACTTAAGATAGCTAGATATTATCCGTCTAGGTCTGCAAATTGTCCAAGATGTACGAATCCTAGAGCGGATTTATTGCATATGTTTTGGTCCTGTCCCAAAATAAATCAACTATGGTTGAAAACTATATATTGGGTTAATTATCACTTTAAATTGTCTGTTTCTCTTACGTTCCAAGATATTGTTTTCTTAGTTATGACTCTCAATAATGGTGATAGTTTGGGGCTGTGTATCCTAAATAACATTATTTTATTGGTCAGACATCTTATATTAAAGGGTTGGAAAGCTAGTAGAGTGCCTGTATTTTCACAGGTTATCCAAGCGATACAAGAACAAATAGTTTTCAAATCGTATCATCTGCAGGATGCCTCTGAAAAAAGAATTAAAAAGTTTTTATTAGGATGGTACCCAGCTATTAAGACTTATGCTACTTCCCTACAGAAACAGATTTTACTTCCTTTCCTCTCCTAATCGAGTTTTGCTTAATTGGTAGTATTAGAGGTGTTCCCTCACACGTGGATAACAAACTCTAGTGAGGCATAGTATTTTTTTATCTCCTCGAGAAGTGTTTTTTTTTGTTGTTGTTCTTTTTCGTTTTTCATGTGTGGCAGCCAGGTGCTGCTAGGAGTTAATAAAAAAAACAAAAAAAAAACGACAATTTGAAGTTATATTCTGTTTAAGTTTAATCATGAATGATTTTTTTATTTTTCTTACTTATGTTGGACATGAAACTTGTGTATTGTAAATTGTCGGTGACAAATAAAGAAATATTTAAAAAAAAGGGAATGGGTAAAAAAGGGATTATCTATCTCTTAAAACAATAACAATTCTGGTGTAGACTGTCCCTTTAAAGGGACAGTATACATCAATCTGTATTTAACTGTATGTAATAGAGACTACTATAAAGAATAATATGTACAGATACTGATCTAAAAATCCAGTATAAACCCATTTAAAAACTTACTGAGAAGCTCCCAGTTTAGCACTTTTGAAAAGGTTAGCTGGAACCCCCACTACAAGTGTAATTCTATAGCACAAAAAGAAGACACTCCCCCCTGCATATGAAAAGACTCTTTACACAAATAGGAGCAATCTAAAGTACTTAAAAGCTCACCTTTTAGCTCTGTTAAAAAGGTAGCTGGAACACCCACTGCAAGTGGAAAACAGCAGAAACTAACCCCCTTCCTTTTCATATGAAAAGACCCTTTATTATTACTATCATTTATTTGTATAGCGCTGCCAAATTCCGTAGCGCTGGGTACAATGATAAGGATATACAATGACAACATTTATGATAAAAATACAAAACATAAAACTAAACAAATCTGGTACAGGAGGAAGAGGGCCCTGCTCCGGAGAGCTCACAGTCTACAGGTTTAGAGTGCAGAGACATAAGGTTGGGGTAGCTTGTTACATCAGTTGTAGTTGCAGTAGTGAGTCAGGCAGTTCATGTATTAGTTTGGTTCGGATGAGGGATGGAGATATGGTAAGCCTCTCTGAATAGGTGGGTTTTCAAGGAGCGTCTGAAGCTATACAAGATTGGAGACAGTCTTATGGAGCAGGGTAGAGAGTTCCAGAGGACAGGAGCAGCACATGCGAAGTCTTGGAGGCGGGAGTGGGACATAGAGATAACAGGAGTGGAGAGACGTAGGTCAGAGGTTGATCGAAGAGGAGGGGATGGGGAATATTTCACGATAAGAGAGGAAATATAGTTGGGAGTTAGAGAGGTGGTGTTTTGGAAGGCCATTTAGGAGTAGGTTGCAGTAATCAATGCGTGACAAAATGAGCGAGTGAATAAGTAATTTTGTTGTTTTTTGAGTAAGGAAGGGACGAATTCTGGAAATGTTGCGTAGGTGTGAACAGCAGGATTTGGTAAGCGCTTGTATATGTGGGTTGAATGTGAGCCTTGAGTCTAGTATGATCCCAAGACAGTGAACCTGGGGTGAGGTGTTGAGAATAGGGTCTGCAACTGTCAGAGAAATGTCAGGTGTTGGATGTCTCGAAGAGGGGGGAATAATAAGCAGCTCAGTTTTGGACAGATCGAGTTGGAGGTAGTGTGAAGACATCGAAGAGTAAATTGCAGAGAGGCAGTTGGAAATCTGGTTGAGTAAAGAGGGAGAGATATCAGGAGAGGAAAGATAGATTTGGGTATGATCAGCATATAAGTGGTACTGGAATCCAAAGGAGGCTATAAGTTTTCCAAGGGAGAATGTATAGAGAGAGAAAAGCAAGGGACCCAAGACAGAGCCTTGCGGTACTCCAACTGAGAGAGGCATATGATCTCAAAATATGTTGTTAAAGGAAACTAAAAACGAGTCAAGTGGGCAGGTTGTGAGATGAGCCAAGGATAGGAGTACAGAGACTTATTCCTTACACAAATAAGAGCAAGCTAGGTATACATCAGTATTCTCCTAAAACTTTGGGGTTTGGTGAGGAGTCTGAAAACCAGAGCAATGTTATTTAAAGATAAGCAAAACTATACATTTAAAAAAAAATAGATCATCTACAAAACATTTATGCAAAGAAAAATCTAGTGTCCCCTAAAAGGGCTGACTCATGGCACACAAACTCAGAGGCAGCTCATAGCTCTTTGTAAAGGCCATATGCCAGCTCCTTAAAAGGACAGCAAAGTCAAAATTAAACATAAATGGATTGAATATCACATTGCATATTTAAATGACTTTCTAATGTACTTATTTTACCAATTTTGCTTAGTTATCTTGCTATCCTTTCTTAAAGAGCAACCTTAGGTGAGCTCAGGAGAGTGCACGTGTATATAGCCATCTGGCAGCAATGTTTGCAACATTGTTTGTATCAATGAAATACATAGTAGCAAACTTTACTACATAAAGTACTAAAGACACGTGCACAATTAAAAGCTCCTATCAGCCTACCTAGATTTACTCTTCAACAAAGGATACCAAAAGAACAAAGCAAAGTTAATAATAGACATAAATTGGAAATGTGTTTAAAATAGCATGCTCTATCTGAATCATAAACTTTTAATTTTGACTTTAGTATCCCTTTAAGGTTGTGTATGAATGCCTTGAGGAATCTTTTTAAGGGTGTGAGTACCACGAACTATCCCTTTAAAGGGACAGTGACACTGAACCCAAATTTTTTCTTTTGTGATTCAGATAGTGTATGCAATTTTAAGCTACTTTCTAATTTACTCCTATTATCAAATTTTCTTCATTCTCTTGGTATCTTTATTTGAAAAGCAAGAATGTAAGTTTAGATGCCGGCCCATTTTTGGTGAACAACCTGGGTTGTTCTTGCTGATTGGTGGATTAATTTAACCGACCAATAAACAAGTACTGTCCAGGGTTCTGAACCAAAAAATATCTTAGATACCTTCTTTTTCAAATAAAGATTGCAAGAGAATGAAGAAAAACTGATAATATGAGTAAATTAGAAAGTTGCTTAAAATTGCATGCTCTGTCTGAATCACAAAAGAAAACAAATTTGGGTTCAGTGTCCCTTTAAGCCATTTGAGAAGGTGAGTGAATTCTTTGAATGCTGAGAGCTGTCCTTTTAAAGCTGTGTGTGAATATTGTGATCCTTCCCTATAAAACTGTGCATGTGTGAGCTCTATCATCCCTTGATCCTCCTGCAATGCCAGGCTACTCGGCCATCAGGGATGAGGGAATAAGTGCAGGTAGGACCGCAATGAGCTCCGAACATGCCCCCCTCTCCTTGGGATGATGACACATGATGGTTGTCATCTGCCCTAAATACCCCAATAGCCCAGATTACAAGAGGAGAATTGTGCAATAAAATTGCTCAAGTTAAATCAATGGTGCTTTTATTTTTGCACTCATTATACAAGCTGAAAGCAATATACTAATGCTTGAGAGAAAGTCTAGCATACGCTAACCTCTGGATGTCAGAGAGCACAGGTGCACTAAATGCCTCATATAATAAACTTCTATGCGTAAAAGATGTCGGCTATGCTCGAGCATTAAGATGAATGTGAGCTAAGAAAAAGGTCAAATAGTAAAGTTCTTCACTAAAGGAATAGTTTAGTTAAAATTAAACTTTCATGATTCAGATACAGCAGGCAATTTTAAGCAACTTTCTAATTTACTCCTATTATCAAATTTTCTTTGTTCTCTTTATTTGAAAAAGCTTAGGAGCTTGCCCATTTTTGGTTTAGCACCTGGGTAGCAATTTCTGATTGGTGTCTAAATGTAACCACCAATCAGCAAGTGCTACCCAGGTGCTGAACCAAAAATGGGCCAGCTCTTAAGCTTATGTTCAAATAAAGATACTAAGAGAACGAAGACATATTTCCTTAAAAATGCATGCTCTATCTGAATCATGAAAGTTTAATTTTGACTGGACTATTCCTTAACTTTTAAACTATGGTTATCTGCTGAAATATTTTTTTCAGTAAAAAACCTTGACTTTGCATTTAATATGTCAAAATA
Source organism: Bombina bombina (assembly GCF_027579735.1). Lineage (NCBI taxonomy): Eukaryota > Metazoa > Chordata > Amphibia > Anura > Bombinatoridae > Bombina > Bombina bombina. The sequence goes on along the minus strand of NC_069499.1, from coordinate 412,196,351 downwards.
TGAGAGAAAAACTTTATCTTAAAATACATGTGTTTTATTATGCATATTTACAGGTATTAACATTTTACTTCAGGTTGCACTTGAGCACAACACTTAAAGGGACATAAAACCCCAATTTTTTCTTTCATGATTTCAGATAAAGGATACAGTTTTAAACAAATTTCCAATTTTCTTCTATAAACATTTTTTTTGTTTTCTTGTTAGTCTATGTTGAAAAGCGGGGATTAAAGCTCAGGAGTGTGCATGTGTCTGCAGCAGTATATATAGCAGCAGTTTTGCACCAATACATACATTAGCAAGAGCACTAGATGGCAGGCTATTTCCTGTCATGTAGAACTTCAGGCATGTGCATGATACCTATCTAGATATCTATGCAAAGAGCTCATGTATAAGTGCTGGCTGGGGAAAGTCTATGGAGAAAACATGAATTTTGCTCCCCAAAATATGGTTCCCCTTGTATTCATGGAGGCACAGACACTGTGGTGTTGTTGGTAGTTCTTATTTGAACCCCAATCCCATCTTGTGAAGTAAAATAATACAGTTTGGATGAGAAAATAATTTAGAATGATATACTTACATCTTTCCAAATGTGTACATTTCTTTTAAAAACGTGTTATTATTTAGTACAGTATTTGGATCATATATTGGCATAATATTTGTTATTTTTTGGGGCATTACAAATGTAAATATTTGTAGATAAATACAAATGGAGTTTATGTGTATAGGATAAAAAAGAATAGATAAATTATTCAGAAATGAAATAATCCAGAGTTACTTTCTTTGATTTCAGTTTGAAAATGTTTAGCTGTTTCCTTTCCCCATCGTCTGGTTATTGTTTAAAAGCATAAAGGATGAATAAAGAAACATAGCAACAAACCCTAATCAACAATTATTTGTCCAGTTTCAGAGCTTTAATTACCTGCCCTCTTCCTCCCCCATTCCCAGCCCTCAGTTCTCTATCTCCTCCCTGTATGTACTTGCTCCCTCCCTCTCCCTGCCTGGCTCTGTGCTAGGAGGAAATGATGTTGTAATGCCTGGATAATTACAGCCCCAGACACTCATTGGAGGAGCCTGAACAGCCAGCGACTTCCTTCTTGCAGACTGAGGCTCCCAGTCCCACCTTGGTATAGGCAGAACTTTTTGCCCCTTTCTGCTGACTGAGATTTGCACCCCTGTGTGTTGGGATCCTGGTCACTCCTTTTGCTGGGTGCAGGGGGAGGTGACCTGCTTGGAAAATGAGGACAGATACTGCTCTGGGAAACCTCCTTTCCACCCTCTGCGGAAAAGCTCTCTGACTGAACTGCCGGGATCCATGGCCAGTTTATGGGAGTAGATCACTGGGATCCCTTTTTCGCACTTCGGATTGATTTATCTCCCTTATAAAGGTAAGCCGCACACGCTGCTGTGTATATGCAGATATATCCCGATTCATTAAAGTGTAACACTTATTTAAACCGCTGATTGCTATAGAGGGCATTGCGTTGCAGCCCTTATGCTGTCCAAGGGGTTAATTGTTCTGTCTGTGCATGAGCATAGGTTTGTTTTCTTCTGGGAATGCTTGTTATTTAGACTGAGAGAATGCTAGACAGTGGAAATTGTCTCCCATACCACAAAAGCCCCATGCAATCTGCAATGCAAACATATTGTGGGAATGAAGCCAAAGTTCCTCCCGGGAATTCTCAGTCTGCTCCTAGCTATGTTTATCTGTGTGGGTGGATGTAGGTCTATGAACTAGGCAAATATATTTGTGTTGCTGTGTGTGCGTGTTTTTTTTCCCCTTCTCCTTTGCTAAGAGCAGAGTGATTTAGTGGAGGCTGGGAAGCATATCCATGAAATCTGATGCTTCCCCGGCTGGATTGTATTTTCCTCTTTAATTTCCACTAAGTCTAGTTCAATAAAAACTGGAATGTGCTTCATCTTCTGATAGCCAAAGGGCAGTTTTAACTAAATGCAAAAAAAATCATGGTTTTGTCTGGCTGGCTACCCCAGCATTCATTTGGCTAATAGGAATGTCAGGCTCGCAACCCAGCACTGTATTTTTTTTTATGTCTAGCAGTGAATAGGTTAATGCAATCTAAGCAAATATATTCATATAATGTTTCTAAATAATTGTGATGCAAACGTTAAAAAAACATGGCTGTGGTTTTCTACCCTTATAGTTACTTGGCAGATTTACAACCCATCACTCAACTACTTTTATATGGCTCTGCTTTCTTATACAGCGTGGAATGGGTTAATGTAATCAATATACTGTAATGGTCCTGTGGTATCTACTGTCTGATACCCCAAGCTTTGGTTATTTGCATTTTAATTACAGCTGCAGTTATTCTGCTGAGTCTGGTTTTGTCTTGAATGTGATTTTTTTTTTTGTCTTTTCCTTGCTTTGAGGTTTGTTTTATCAAAAGAATGTGTCTAAATTATGCAGAGATGATCAGGGCTTTAAAGGGTTCTTTTGTAATGCTGAAAGGGCTGTGAACGTGACTTGCACTTTCCTGTTGACTTGAGCGCAGACATGCTGGGAGATAAGCATTACAATAGACAGTGTGTCTGGGGCTCTTCAATTTCTCCTTTGAAGTAACCCACCGCTAACCGGTTTGAAACCAGGGCATTAATTGATTTCAGATAAAGTTTGGCTCACGTTGTTTCTTTTTACTGTGCATTGTCAAGTTGTGATGACTGGAAGCTCAGTTTAGTATATAGATATTGGAACTGATTTTATTTTTAGACCGATAAAATGTAAATAAAGCTGTAGTGCAGTGAAAATTAGAAGGGCTATTGTTGAATATCAGTGCAAACGCAACATTGTGTGATTTATTACACACACACACACACACACACACACACACACACACATATTTCTGTCACTATTGCCCAAACTTTCCTGATATCATGTGTATGTATACAGTCTGCATGTCATTCCTGCTCAGCCATCTCTTTATTATATGTTGAATATTCTAATTCTGGTTTTTTTAAAGTTTTTTTCCAATGATTTTTTATCTTGCACGTGCTTTTCAATCACCTGTATGAGAGAGCAGCAGCATTTGTGTTCATAAAGGTACAGTGCTATAACATTGTTAACCATTTAATAGATTTACTGTGAACTATGTCTGTTGCATAGTGCGAGATTTGCTCCATTTTTAGGTTTAATTTTTTATATAATATAGCTCTGTTAATGGAAAACACAATCCAATCAAATGGACTGAACTTGTTGGGATACCTGACCCCCCCCCCCCCCACACACACACAGAGGAGCATGATTTCTTCTAAACATAGCACATATAATTTTATATAATCAGTACTCTAGTATTTAAAGTTTTCAGTATAGATGGGGACACCGCTATTTCAAAGGACAAAATAAAGGTAAAGGGTGGGCTTGACAGTTTAATACTCCAGTAGATTATAAAGGGACAGTCTACTCCAAAATGTTTATTGTTTAAAAAGATAATTCCTTTATTACCCATTCCCCAGTTTGACACAGCCAACATGGTTATATTAACCTCTTAATGACTTCAACATACCCTGTACGGCGCTGTTCATTAAGGGATTGTGTGGTTATAATAGGGCTGGCGGCAAGACCACGCTATTGAAAGCGGCACCCCATAAAAAGACCTGCAACGTACAGGGTATGTCGCTGGTCATTAAGGGGTTTATACTTTTTACCTCTGTGATTACCTTGTATCTAAGCCTCTTCTGACAGCTGCCTTATCATATAGCTGTTTATTATCTATTGACTTGTATTTTATCCAATTTGTGCTGTGTCATGAACAACTCAACTGGAGAGAGCACAATGTTATCTATATGACACACATGGAATTAATAGCCTCTTGTTGTGAAAAGCTACTAAAAGGCATGTGATAAAAGGCCGTCAAGACTTTTAAAGTGAATGTAAAGTTTGACAAATGTGTGCCCGGTTTTTAAAAAATTCTATTAAAAACAGGAGCACTTTCATTCATCAAACTTTACATTTCACTCGTTTTTGTTAAAATACCTTTTTATTCTTGAAAGCCTCTCCAGCGTTTCCCCCGCCCGTTGCAAGCCTCTTCATACGTCAGCAATGACAAATCCGGCTTCCTCCAATCATGGCTCCCCCTCGAGCAAATATTGCCTGAGGCCAAGCCGTGATTGGAGGAAGACGGATTCGTCATTTTTGACATAAGAAGAGACTTGCGACATGTGGGGGAAGCGCTGGAGCGGCTTTCAAGAATAAAAGGTAAGTATTTTAACAAAACAAGTGAAATGTAAAGTTTGATGAATGAACGTGCCCCTGTTTTTAATAGGATTATTAAAAACCGGGCACATATTTTGTCAAACTTTACATTCACTTTAAGATGACCAAGGTGTAGACTATCCCTTTTTAAGTGTTTTTTTTTATTCACATTTACCTGCAAGGGTTCCTTGGCTAAGAGTGGATATATTAGCAGAATAAGGAAATTGAAAACAGGAAATACATGTCTGTACACATCCCATTTTCAGGGACAGATTGCTCACTGGTGACAAGGACAACCTCACAGCTAAATTGGTGAACATGTATATACGCTTTTTTTATCTAAACAAAAAGACTGGGCACATGAAAAGTAAAATTATAATATAATTAATGTCCCTAAGTCTGAGGTTGGCGCATTCTGCACTACCCTGGCTGTTGCTGATACTCTGGAGTCTTTAAAGTAACTGAATAATACATATGCACTTAGTACGTTCTTAAGTGCCACTCATTTTCTGCAGGTTTATTTAATCAGCGTCTAATTTTATCCTGTCATGTTTTTGTATTAACCCTTTTGAGTAATAATTGTTTTATCGACTTTAATATGAAATGTGGGCTTTCCACAGTTTATGCAGCTGCAATGTGAAAAGCAGTTCCTGTACAAAAGTTTTTGATCTGATGAAATTATGTGAAAAAGTTATGAGCATACTGCAGTGTTGGCATCTTAATCTTCAGTGCAAGTGCAACCCTATGACATCCTGTCATTTTAATATAACATAATTCCACTCTTTTCCTTTTACTCTCTCCTATTTAAATAAAATGGCATTTTCTGTTGTGTAACTAACTAGCATATTCCTACTTCTGTGTGTATTCAATTAATACGTGTTATAGACAGTCAGACTTTTTTTCTCCCCCTTAGGCATTGCTGACATCTCAACAAACAATTGTTTGTGGCGCTACACAGCAAATAAATCCTATTTAACACAATCCTTAAGTGTTAAACAGATTATGAAGGTGTGTGATGATTCTCTGTGCTTGAATAGACAACATTTAAAGTACACAGAAAAAGCTAATTTATATATATATATATATATATATATATATATATATATATATATATATATATATAATCAAACACTGATGTAAAACATTTGTTAGTGGTTTACATTTACAATATCTCAACTTCTACTTATGAAAATATTAACGTACTATGGCTAATAGGAGACGAGTATATGCTGGGTTGTATGTAATATACATTTTCTAAAGCACATTTAATTTTAATATTGTCTTAAATTTTACTTGGGTGGCTGGTAAAATTAGTGACTGGATAGAACACTGACACACACTGACACACTCACAATATAATTTGTGTTATAAAGTACCAATTGTAAGTAGTTCACTCAGTGTTAAAAATAGGGGAAAGGCTATAAAAAGATGCAACTCCTGTCAAGGTAGATTTAAAAAAAAAAAAAAAAAAAAAAAAAAAAAAAATGTAAACAATCTGCCATATTATGTCTGCCCTGCAACTTTTTGACTTGTGTTTAAATATTTAAGATGCTCTACATATTTTTCCAGGTTATTCTCTGAAAGCCTAGCTGGAAATGCTGGAAACAATTAATGGCAAATACATAGACTTATTTTTATTAAGGGATCGGTAGATCAGATGCTCACAGGTTTCATTAATACTGACTTTATTCATGTAGCTGTTTTTATAAAGATATTATAGAACTAAAGTACATACAGTCACAGGTTGGTAGAAGTTTATATCTGGATCACCCATAACACTTTTGCAATCAAAGGATTTGAAATATTGGCGCTTTAGTCCCTTAAATTTTATTGCTGAATATTCAAACTCCTGTTTAGTCGCCATTCACATCCCAAGTGGATTTTCAGGATGCTCATATGTCAAACGTTCTGTGGTATCTTAAAGAGGAAACTTTTTTTTTATTTTTTTATTTTTGTTAAACTGATGTTCTTTTGCTGTATTTTTATTTTTTATAATGCTTATGAGACCTTTCAATCCACCAATAAATGAATGGGAGTTTTGCTTATCAACCAATGTGCATTCCCTAAGCTCAAGTTGTACACAGACATATACTTCCGTTTTTTAGAAAGAATACAACAAAAAGACTGCTTTAGCCCTTTCCTTTTTTATTTTTGCAGTGTGAATGCTTCTTATGCACTTGTGGGCACTGATTAGGAGGTACGTTTTGTTGACAGCCCACAGAGCTTACTTTCTATTTGGCACCACTGCTAGTGTTTAAAAAAAAATACTACTTATGTTTTAAAATATGTATTGTATCATATCTGTGTTTTATTTACATTTTGTTATAAATATAAATTGATTTTGAAATGTTATGTTTTGTATTGGTCACAAAGTTAGGGTGAAAGGTTTTAGAAACCATAAATGTTAAAGGGACACACAACTTACATTTTTCTTTCATAATTCAGATAGAGCATGCACTTTTAAATAACTTTCAAATTTTCTTATTAATTTTTTCCTTTGTACTCCTGGTATCCTGTTGAAAAGCAGGGACGTAAGCTTAGGAGCCTGTTAATTTTTGGAGCACTATATGGGAGCAGTTTTGCAAGAATGTTATCCATTTGAAGAACACTAGAGCAGTGCTTGACAAATCTGTTTAAAAATTAGGAGCCAGTAAGAATATTTAGAAGCCTTCAAGCCAGGCATTTTTTTAGGAGCCAGACAGTTGGGTTTGTATATAGATATATGGAGAATAACCCAAAAAGTTAGGAGCCAGGGGTGAAATTCTAGGAGCCAGGGGCTCCCAGGCTCCTGGGTTTGTCGAGCCCTGCACTAGAGGGCAGCACTATTTCCTGCCATGTAGTGCTCCAGATGCCTACCTAGGTATCTCTTCAACAAAGAATATTGTGGGAGCAAAGCAAATTTAGTAATAGAAGTAAATTGGAAACTTTTTTTTCATTTTTAATTTGTATGCTGTCTGAATCGCAAAATAGAATTTTTGGATTTCACGTTCCCGTAACACAAATTATTTGTTTCTACAGCAAAGGTACATTTTACCTTAATCAGCTCCAGTAAAGCTCCCCAGGCTGGATTGTTTTTGTATTCTTCATATCTTCGGGAGCAGGCGGTATAGCTCAGCAAAAAGGCTGCCTCTTGCCCCATTTCCTTTGTAATATGGTTGTTCCTTCTGTGCCTGTCTGCTCGGTTCGCTTTGGTTCTCCTTCTGAAAGCTGGACACGGACAGACAAGGAGAGAAGGAACGCAATAGAAAGGGAACATTGTTAGCCTTCCGATTGGCTGTACTGTTCTCTGTTTAAGAAAAAACTGTGCCTACATGGGGGTTGTCTGGGCAAAATTACCTGAAAGGATTTTAAGGGTAAGATATGAATTTGCTTTAGCAGCAACAAGTGTGCTTCATAGCTAATTACTATGTGCTATGCAGATAGGATTTGCTTTAAAGGGACATTAAACACCAAGTACATATTATTAAGGATATTCCCTTCATCTCTCTAGTCATGGGTGCCACCATGTTGACATTTTCCTTTTGGTGCATTTCAACATGTGAAGCAACACTCCTTCAGATACATGCAATGTAAGCTAAGTTACAAAATGTTGGCACCTTTGATTAGAGGGAAGTGCATTAAATGTATTTAGGGTGTAGTGTCCCTTTAAATATAAAGGAATACGGGGGTCTATTATAATTCTACAAAAACCCTTGATTAGCTCTTAAACAATCTTCTTGCTGACACACCTGATATACCTGTGCTAAGCCATAATCTAATACAGGGTTTTCAAACCACGGGTCGGGACCCATTACTTGGTCACAACACCATGTTTACTGGGTCGCAACTTGTGTGTGTTGTAGGAAAGTATGGTTGTGGTGTGTTTTTGTGTTATTACCATTTTACAATATTTTAAAATTTGTCTATAACCAGGAATAAAGTATGCACACATATTAGTCACTTTGCGAAAAATTGCAGCTAATGTGTTGTACACTACTTTACAAATTTGCAGACCAAGCAAAAAAGTTTGAAGAATCCCGATCTAATGTATATTAACATCTTTCACAATCCCTTACCAACTGAAAGCTTTGAAGTTCCAATGATATCTGATCAATGCTAGGCTTTTTGCAAAATGTCACTAAATTTAGAAGCCAGCTATAGATGTTGTCGGAGCCAGACAATATCACATAGCTGTCCTTTTAACTACTCTCTAATGTAAATGCTACTTCTCTTTAACAAAGAATAGTATGAAAACGAAGCAAATTCTAAGGGGGTGATTTATCAAGCTGAGGCAGACAGGGGCGCACATACTTGCACATGAGCGCTATTTTGCGCTTGCGTGCAATCCCGCCTGTGCACAGCCAATCACGCGAGGTCAGGAGCTGTCAATCTTCCTGGTTGACTATTCCGGAGAGATTGAAGTTGCCACTTTAGAGGTGGCAAAAGGTTAAGAAAGCAGCGGTCTGGTGACCGCTGCTTGTTAAATACGGCGTGCAGGTTCTCTTGTGAGAACCTGCAGTTGTATGGGGTTGAAAGGCTTGCAAAGCCTTTGATAAATCGACCCCTAAACATTTTTATAAATTGTATGCTCAATTAGAATCCTGAAAGTAGAATTTTAAAGGGCTTTAATAGTCCTCTAACATGACACGATCTAACAACAAATTAAAGCATGTACTTTTTTTTAACATTGTATCCTGCACTACTGTATAACCACCGCAAAGGGGTTAACATCACAGTAGAAGTACCACTTGGAACCTGCAGAGCACTGCTGATCCTGAGTGGAAAACACATTTCTGTGGGTTTAACTCTTTTACGGGATCTCATTTTTAGATTGATTCTAATAAGCATACAATTGACTTAAGAGAATATGCAAGTAGGTATCGTGCACATGCCTGGAGAACTATATGGCAGCTGTTTTGCAGAATATTTCTCAGCATTAGTTGACAGCAGTACTTTTAGTATAAATAACATTGTTAAAAAGCTTTCTTGTAAAACTGCTGCCATATAGCTCTTCAGATACGTGCACGCTCCTAAGCCTAACTACATGTCTTTCAACAATGTATGCCAAGCGCACAAAGCAAATATAATAATAATAATAGAAGTAAATGGGAGAATTTGAATCTTGAAATATATATTTTGGGTTTCAGGTCACTTTTAGTTAAAGGGACATTTATACACTAGATTTTTCTTTGCATAAATGTTTTGTAGATCCATTTATATAGCCCATCTGGGTGTGTTTTTGTAAAAATTGTGCTGATTTTCAGACTCCTAACCAAGCCCCAAATTTTGAGCTGTACTGATGTATACTGACTTCAGACTGCTTCTGTTTGTATAATGGGTCTTTTCATATGCAGAGGAGGGCGGAGGTTCTGCTATCAGCCCCTTTCAGTGGATGTCCCAGGCTTACCTTCTATGTAATTTTTTTAAAATTTTTTTTATATAAAAGGTTTTCCACTGGATTTTTAGATCAGTATCTGTGCATATTATTATTTATAGTAGTAGTGTCTATTACATTCAGTTAAATGAAAATTGGTGTATAACGCCCCTTTAATGAGTAAGCTAGAGTCTCGCAGTGAAACTGTTTGTCATTTATACTGAGGCCATGTTATGATTACTGCATGATACATAATTTGGTTTAGCTAATACATATTTGGTTTTTATACAGATAAATTCATGCTAAGATAAGGGAGTTTCTTTTACACAACTATGCTACAATATTTAGTATCTTTAGATTTTTATTTTTGCCTAAACATCCATGGAATATGCTCTATCTACTACAAGCCAATTGAGATTTTTTCTCAGTCTGTATGGAGGATTCATTCCAAAACAGGAAAGGATGTGTGAAACCATTCAACTCATAAAAGACCAGAGAAAGCTGCAGGAATTCTGCAGAGAAACATGCCAGAATTTTGGAAAATTGCCTGGAAAGTATAAAAATGACGGGGAGAAAACAAGACTCCATTTGTAATAAAGTTGAGGAAGAGCTGACGTTGTCATTGCAAAAGTCATTTTCTTGTAACTTTACAAACGTTTGCTAATTCCACTACCTTGCAAGTAAGAAATAAGGGCAACATACAGCACAGCACAAAACATCAGTGCCTTTTCAATAGGGCAAGTTGATGTGGAAATAAGGTGATCAGTTTTGTAGCCTATTCAAATGATAACTTATGCACAAAACAAATGGTAAATGCAGTCAAATTATGGCTCATGCCATTAAAGAGGCAGGTTACTGTAAAGTTTGTTTTCCTCTTAAAGGGACGGTATACACTAATTTTCATATAACTGCATGTACTGTAATAGACACTTCTATAAAGAATAAGATGCAGAGATACAGATATAAAAATCCAGTATAAAACTTACTTAGAAGCTCTCAGTTTAGCTCTGTTGAAAATGTTGCTGGAAAGCCCACTCACTGCAAGTGGGAAATAAGACACTCCCCCTCCCCCTTCTTTTGCATATGAAAAGACCCATTATACAAACAGGAGCAAGTTGGAGTAGGTATCTGATGGTATTCTCATAAAACTATGGGGCTTGGTTAGGAGTCTGAAAATCAGAGCAATGTTATTTAAAAATAAGCAAAACTACATAAAAAAACAAAACAAAAAAACTTTATGGGCTATATAAATGGATAATCTACAAAACATTTATGCAAAGAAAAAATAAGTTGTATAATGTCCCTTCTAGTGAGTTATTATACCAGCTGCAGTGTATAAAGTGTATTAGGAAAGTTTTCCTTTTTGGTTTATTGTTTATATGAAATAGCTGGTTTTGAAACCGCAACCTATTAAAATGGACTGAGCTTGCAGGGAATTAAACATTTTAGTACCTGTCTCTCCCACTCTCACCCGGAGTGTATTTTTTTCTACTGGCAATACAGTATTTACATATCCTTTCTATAGCCAGTAGTTAAAGGGACAGTCTATTCCAGAATTGTTATTGTTTTAAAAGATAGATAATCCATTTATTGCCAATTCCCCAGTTTCTCATAACCAACAGTTATATTAAAATAATGTTTGCCTCTCTGATTACCTTGTATCTAAACCTCTATTTCATTTATTTTGACAGACTTGCATTTTAGCCAATCGGTGCTGATTCATAAATAACTACACGGGAGGGAGCACAATGTTATCTATATAACAAACATGCACTGCCTATCTGTGAAACACTATCAAAATGCACTGAGATAACAAGCGACCTTCAAGGGCTTAGAAATTAGTATAGGAGCCTACTTAGGTTTAGCTTTCAGCAAAGAATACCAAGAGAAGAAAGAAAATTTGATAAGTGAATTGGAATGTTGTTTAAAATTGCATTCCCTATCTGAATCATGAAAATTTAATTTTAAATAGACTGTCCCTTTTAAGTATTGAAATGTTCAGTATAGGTGGGGATACCACAGGCAAAGTCGGCTATTTTAAATAATAAAGGTAAATATTTGTAAACCCTATTCCTTTTTAATGACATTTTTATTTTATTTTAGGCAGTGTTGACATTAAACACTAGAAGTTAATTTATATCTGTCCCTAGCTGGTATTTGCTTAAAAACATAAAAGCATTTTATACTATTATGTTATCTCCACTAATTAAAACCTAGGTTTACAACATAAGACCTATGACTTTATTGAAAACTAAAACTTTAGACTTTCTTCAATATTAAAAAAAACAAAACCCTTTTTTTTTTTTTTTTTTTTTTTATTCAGAGAGAGCATGCGATTTTAAACAACTTTCCAATTTATTTCTATCTAATTTGTTTCATTCTCTTGGTATCCTTTGTTGAGAAGCTAATGAAGGAAGGCTCAGGAGCTGCTGATTGGTGGCTGCACTTGTATGCCTTATGTTATTGGCTCACCCATGTGCTTTGATGTTCAACAAAAGATGCTAAGAGAAGGAAGCTAAATAGATCATAGAAGTTAATTGGATGGTTGTTTAAAATAGCATTCTCTATCTAAATCATGAAAGAAAAATATTTGGTTGCATGGCCCTTTTAATAAACAACTCCAGATTATAAAATTGCTAGACAACATTTAAAGAAACATACTTTGTTTGTGCATGTTATTGTAACACTACTCAGCAAGCCTGGCTTTAACCTTCCACCCCCTCTTCCACAAAGGGGTTAAAGGTACAGTTCCCAGTGACCATTTTTTACCTTCTGTAGAGTATTAAAATATCTCCTTGAAAGAAAAAATTTGGATTTAGTATCCCTTTATGATTCAGATAGAGCATGCAATTGTAAGCAACTTTCTAATTTATTCCTCCTATCAATTTTTCTTCATTCTCGTGCTATCTTTATTTAAAAAGCAGGAATTTTAACGCTTGGGAGCCTGCCCATTTTTGGTTCAGCACCCTGGATAGCGTTTATTGGTGGCTAAACCAATAAACCAGCATAACCCAGGTTCTCAACCAGAAATGGGCTGGCTCCTATTCTTTACATTCCTGCTTTTTAAATAAAGATAGCAAGAGAACGAAGAAAGTTTGATAATTGGAATACATTAGAAAGTTGCTTAAAGGGACAGTCTAGTCCAAAACAAACTTTCATTATTCAGATAGGGCATGTCATTTTAAACAGTTTTCAAATTTACATCGATCGCCAATTTTGCTTTCTCTTGGTATTCTTAGTTGAAAGCTAAACCTAGGAGGTTCATATGCTAATTTATAAGCCCTTGAAGGCCGCCTCTCATCTCAGGGCATTTTGTCAGTTTTTCACCACTAGAGGGTGTTAGTTTCATATAGATAACACTGTGCTCGTGCACGTGGAGTTCCTAGGAGCCAGCACTGATTGGCTAAAATACAAGTCTGTCAAAATAACAGAGATAAGGGGGCAGTCTGCAAAAGCTTAGATAAATTGTGATCACAGAGGTAAAAAGTGTATTAATATAACTTTGTTGGTTATTCAAAACTAGGGAATGGGTAATAAAGGGTTTATCTATCTTTTAAAACAATAAATATTCTGGTATAGACTGTCCCTTTTAAAATTGCATGTTTTATCTGACTCATGAAAGAAATAATTTGGGTTTAGTGTCCCTTTTAAACTTTGTCATTTGCTATAGCTACTTATCCCCACCTATACTTAAAATTTCATTACTTTAATTACTGGTTATAGAAAAGTTATGTAAACAATAATCTGCCAAGAGGTTTTAAAATGTTAATTTCCAAGAGGCAGAACTTTGTTTTTTTCTTCACTTTCTGCAATGTTGTGTGTATTGAGTATAATAAATATTTATTTTTTGTGCATTTTTTCTTTTTTTCTGCAAGTAGTTTTGAAATTAAACTTTAGGCAGTTACTGCCTCATTCAATATTTTTTTCATTTCATATACCAACTCGACTGCATTGTGTTGATTTATTTGGAGAATAAAGTAATTTTTAAAGTTTTATAAATTATTGAAGTTGCTGAAAATGGCATTGCAAATTAGCTGCAGAGAAAATACATTTTGTTTTTACAATGTCTCTCTTGAATAAATTTGCCTCTTTTGCTCCAGGTAAAAGGTAAAAATTAAGTAATAAAAAAAGGTTCACAACGTTTTACATTCAGGAGTCACATTTTTTTTTAGACTGGGAAAAGCTAGTGGGCAGGGTTGAAAAAAATCCCTGAGTGCCAGTCATCAATCATTGCACTGCTCCATATCTGCAAACAGCCCTTCATCTTGCTACACTGTGTTCAGGAACACTGTCACAGTGCAGCCATTTTCAACAGCTTCAGTAATTTTATAAAACTTTTTAAAAAGAGAACAACCTGATGCTGGGCAGAAAGTGCTAACCGTTCTTGCATGTGTCCCATTTATTTCCCACTGCGGACATGCTGCATTTTCTGCTATGACATTACAGATCACAGCATGTTCTGTATTGGTGGCTCTAAGTACTGGGTTTTGTGTAAACGGACGGATATAAAATCGTCAGACAATTGTGCATAAGGGTGATGGGGAAATAAGACGTGGAGTCCTTGCCCAGTGTGCTTATAGGAATATGGCTGCACCTCACTGACGAGGCCCACAGAAGGCCGAAATAATCATCTGGGGTTGTCATGTTCCTTTGCCTGGTATTTCGGGGCTGTACTGACCTTACTCGGCGGGATCAGACTGATATACTTCAGGAAAGTTTTCCTTTGTGAAAAGCACAACTGGGCTAAAAGAGGTGGCTCCTGAACAAGCTAATGAGCGGTTGTTCGTTCCTAGTCGAGCGCTTCTCTCTTTGTATACAATTGCGCATAGAGCCAAATATAAGATAATGATGTCTGCTCTCAGTAAAAGATCAGCTCATTTTGAGTTTTGGTTTCAACTAGCACAAAATCCATTTCATATAGAAAATTAAACCTAAAGGAGTGATTTCCTCATACATTTTATACTCTATTGTTGGTGTAACAAGCCACTAGAAAATTATTAAAGTGATGGTAAACGTTGGCTAATCAAATACCATATATGTATGTAGTCTTTGCCATTAAAGTATGTGTACTTTTTTTTTTTTTTTAAATTAAAATAAAAAGTCGATAGCTAGCTCCCAATAGTGCATTGTTGCTTCTGAGCCTACCTAGATTTATTCTTTAACAAATGAAACCAAAATAGTGAAGACAATTTGAAAATAGGAGTAAGTGAAGTAATTTAAAGCTGCATGCTCTACCTGAACCAAGTTTAAAGGGACAATAATTCTAAAATACATTATTATAAACCTTCATATATAAGAATAATTTTGCATTAAAAACTGCAGCTTCATCTTGTTAAAGGAATAGTAAACTCCGTTCTGTCATCCCTCATTAACCAATAGTTTGTACCACAATCAATATTTTCTCCAAATGAAGTATATGTACATTTTATTTATAAATCTATAATTTACTTCAATGTTCGTCGTGTTCCCCTGCCAGCCCCCCTCGCTAGAAGAAATCAATGGATCTGACCCGTGCAATGAAAATACGTGTCTACGGGCTTGTTTGCATATGTCATTATGGACAAATCACGAACAAGCTGTTACTTCTACACAATGCACGTTCAAGTTTTTTTAGCGCATGCGCATACCGAACAATGTAAATTGTCTGGCTTATTGTTTGTACTAGGGGTAAGATAAGCTACACAGCGTTCTTGTTCCCTATCTATGAACAAAGTAAACAATGAATCTCGTGATTCAATGTTTACTTTGTTCATTGACAATTCCGAATTTGCGCATGCCCTTTTTATTTGCCATATTGGGAGCGTGCTGAGGCAGTGACGTATAGTATACAGCCGGTGGAACTGCTGCATACGTCACAGAGAAGGGGGAAAAAAAAAACATGGGGCAGTGTTGGATAACATAACGAACCAAGATTAGAAGAGAATATAAGATTATGCAAGTAAATAAAATAATAAATAACATAGCGTTTCAACTTGTATTGATATATAGTTTAGATTTTTGCATCTCAGATTACATTGACTTTACCATTCCTTGAAATGAGCATATGGTTTTATGTTTGTTCTTTTCACTGATTTCCCTGTCCCCCAGAACTAAAGAATCCTTGCTAACCAATCACAAACTAATATTCAGAGAGAGCACAAACTCTGTTTGCACATGTGCAGACTGGTGTAGCTTGCCCTCTTGCATTCCCTTAAAGGGACAGTCAACACCCAACACAACATGATTCCATATTTTTAAAACCCAAACGAAGATCCGCCTGCACCGCCTCCCTTCTCTATTACCTCTATCCTTCAAGTAATACTTCACAATACATGTGATATTTTGCTCAAAATATGGCCGCATAACTGCCCCCACCATTACCTATCTCCCTTCTCTTTCAAGCTATCTGCCAGTCAGAATCTTCATGCTCGTTCACGGAGTTTTGCGCATGCGAGATGCGATAGAACCAAAAAAGCGGAACTTTATTCTGCACAATTGTTGCGGACACCAAACACATGAATTAGCTGCTGCGAGTCCGATTTCGGAGTACAATCTGAATTATTTACAAATGCACACGCGTCATGATGTATGAAGAGCGTCCTCAATACCTACATGGACGAGCCTGAAATGGCATAGAGATGGGGAGGAGTTTGGCAGCCATATTTAGCGTAGATTAAACAATGTATCATGAATGATTACTAGGACAAGGATATAGATAATACAGAAGGTAGGCGGTGCAGGTGGATCTTCGTTTCGGTTTTAAAAAATATGGAATCATGTTGTGTTGGGTGTTGACTGTCCCTTTTAAAGGGACATAAAACAAGTTGGGATAGAGACAAAATATAATAATATGTACTTTAATTACTTTACTTGCAAATTTATACAGTGCCTCGCCATTAACCCTTTCTTTTAGTTTCTGAATTGTAAAGCTCTAACTCCCCCCACACGTTTCCTTCTATGGCTTTATCTACATCTATTGTTGTTTTGCATAGGGATTATCTGCTGGAGCCTGCCTAGAAGCTGTGACCTACGTCTGTGTCTAAACACTGATAAGGGAGGGGGGGGGGTTGGAGTTGACTGTTCAGGCAGCTTAGCTATGTAATTAATTTTGCTTATTTTTGAAAATTATTTTAAAATACTTGCCAGCAATTTTCAAACTATTTTTAATTAATTAGCCCTTTTAGGATATGCACAGATCTCAACCTGTTTTATGCCCCTTTTAAGGTTGTTTAACATTGATTCAATTTAGTTACTATTGCATACAATAATTTCCCTATCATGATTGTTGATACCAAACTAATAATCCACCTTTTTAATAGCATGTGACACCATAGGCAATTACATTTGCTTTTTTTCCCCCACCATGCCTAATGAAACCCTATATGGAGAATTTCTGTTTTAGTTTAATATTACTTTAATGAAAATCATTATCACGGTTTCCCATATTTTCAGAACCTTTATAACCATTGTTGATTTCCATTGTGCAGTGTTTTTGAACTGATTTATGAAGGAAAAATATTTGAATAAGACTTGAAACTGTGTGCCAAATTAAAGTATTGTCATACTGTATTTGAAATGCTTTTTGTTTAAATAAGAATCCTACAGTAAGTGCAGTTGTCTAGACATACAGTCCTCATTGATTTAAACCAAGTGGTGTTTGTTCAGGTGAATTTTACAGTGTAATTATTTGTTTAAATGGGAGAATGGCTGGCTATCAGAAGCCAGTATTTCCAGCCTGGATTTTATCTAGATGTGTCTGGGGCATGGCTTTCCTTCTATTGATTCCCATGATCTGTGGTGTAAGATAAAATGCTTACTTAAATGACACTGGAGACAGCTGTCTGTTTTGGTAGAACATATCTTTTTCTGTTGATAATGGCACCAGATGCCCCCCTCACCCATATTACACATCTATGTAACAGAGCTTTAGAGCTAACAGTTGGACATCATAAATTATATAATAATGTACACAGGTTTGTGCATATATGTAAATGTTATTTTAAAAAAGAGAACAAATATATATGTATATATATATATATATATATATATATATATATATATATATATATATATATATATATATATATATATATATATATATATATATTTATATTCTTTCATGTGGACATTAGACATGTAAAGAGTAATGTTAACTGTGTTGGAGGTAGCTGTGTATAGAACATATGTATTTGAAATATGACCAGATCTCCCATTGTAAGCCCAGTTAAAGGGACGTTGTAGTGGGAGCATTACATGATTTAATTCCTTAAAAGCAGAGTTTGATAAGTCCGTTTAAAATGTTGGAGCCAGACAAGGGTATTTGTATAAAGATATATGGAGAATAATCCAAAAAGTTAGGAACAAGGGGTAAAATTCTAGGAGCCAGTAGCTCCCAGGCTCCTGGGTTTGTCAAGCCTTGCATGTACTTTTTTGCAGTACTTGCCCTAGAAGTGTTCATTTAAAGGGATAAGAAACCCAACATTTTTCTTTAATGGCTCAGAGCATTAGGTTTTAAACTATTTTTCTAATGTACATCTATTATCATTTTTCTTCATTCTCTTTGTATCTTTTGTTGAAAAGCAGGGAAGTACGATTAGGAGCCCGGCCCATTTCTGGAGAGCTAAATGGCAGCGGTTTTGCAAGACGTTATCCATTTGCAAGAGCACTAGATGGTATCTAGGTATCTCTTCAACACATAAAATGGGAACAAATCAAATTTGATAAT
This sequence comes from Bombina bombina, assembly GCF_027579735.1. Classification (NCBI taxonomy): domain Eukaryota; kingdom Metazoa; phylum Chordata; class Amphibia; order Anura; family Bombinatoridae; genus Bombina; species Bombina bombina. The sequence continues at coordinate 412,178,087 of NC_069499.1, read as the reverse complement.
AGAAGTAAATTTAAAAACGTTTTTTTTAAATTGTGATCTCTGTCTAAATCACAAAATATTTATTTTGGGTTTCATATCCCTTTAACTACTGCAAAGATGGAGTGTGAGCCCATTGGCTGCGGTAGTTACGCTCAGAACCAGCATTTGTATTTCATTGTATAAATATTTACATGCTTTGGGGGATATACATTTCATATATAATACACATAGGAGCACACATAATGTTTATTTCAAACGTTTGTATTTTTGTGTTGGCAGCTTCATAAAAAGAGTTTCTATGACCGAGCAGCTGTTATAGTCACAAAGGGGAGGCAACCGTTATTGTTAAAAAAAAAAAAAAAAAAAAAAAAAAAAAATATTATTTTTTTATATATTTTATTTATTTTTTAACTTTACAGTTGTATTTCTTCTATGGTTATCAAAGTCAGTTAGACAGTTAGAGATAGTGAGAATAAAAATCTGATAAAGTTAATGGCGCTTGTGCTATCCAAATGGCCAATAAAACAATGCCGTGTTCATTAGATATGTCACTGATTGGCAGCAATTATTGCCATTTGTGAGAAACAGCCGCAGTAGGGCATCACACCGTTCTGTGTCTGCACTTCTGGTTTTATAGCTCACAAAATAACTCTTAACATTTTAAAATTAAAAATACTTTTACGTATAGCCGTAATCCTAGGTCCATTTCTTCATCAGAAAAGTATATTTCCAATCACCTTACAAATACATCTTGTTGTGAGAACCTTGTGAATCACCACTCATGATGACCTGTATCTGACCAATAAAGAATTTGTGATTTACAAGAGATTAAATGCTGTTCTGACACCCACCTAATATATACCCTTCATATTTAACAACATATCAATGCTAAAGTGCATCTGACTCATTGAGCTCGATTTATCAATCCATCCCGGACAGGGGCATACATATTCGCCCCTGTCCGCCCAAGCTCTCCTCTAGCAGGCAGCAATCCACTGCCAGAATTTAACATTGCATGTGAGCGCTCCTTTGCTTTTGCGTGCAACCAACGCACAGCCAATCACCCGCGAGCAGGAGCTGTCAATCTCCCTGGTCGGACGAGACCGGGGAGATTGAATTTCTCCACCTTTGAGGTGGAGAACAGAGTAGGGAAGCAGCACTCTGATGACCACTGCTTGATAAATCCTAAATGCAGGTTCTTTTGTGTGAACCTGCAGTCAAAGGGAGGAGGAGGGCTTGATAAATAGAGCACATTGTGTTCTGTTCTACATGTCACTGATGGAATGGGTTAAACAATGATGTATAAATCTGTATGTAATATATTTCCATTTTTATTAACTTCAGTTTTCAAGCTCACCAAGCAATCTAAATTGTAAATGGATAATAATCTCAACTCTTTTATATTTGTGTGAAAGATCAGCAAGCAAACATAAGGTTTTCATGTTTTTAATATTTATCTGGAAATTCACAACCTTGTGGGATAGGTTGCCTTCTGTGACTCCCTCAGCTCTATTGGAGGAAAGTGACACACTAACAAATTTTAAAAAAACAAAACAAAAAAAAGAACTAAAAACATTTTTATAAAATATCAAAATAGTTTACTAGTCTGAGTAAAAAGCTACTTGCCCAGAGGAAAAAGTTACTAGCCCACTCAATGTTAAAGATAGGAAAAAGTAAAAATTTCAAGAATGTATGTAGTCCCCACGGCAACCTAACCTAGACCTGCTACCCCTAAAAGCAAGTCTTGATGTTGCCTGAAAATGAAGATTGGTTCTTGGTATAAAAGCAATTTGAAAAAAACCAAAAGCCTGTTAATAGAGTGCCTGTAAATCACCATTAATAGTAATATTAGGGCTGATTTTTATAATCAATCGGCTGATTATTTTTTTGACTAATTGGATAAAAAATAAACAAATTTTCCTATATTTAAAATAAAATCGGCATACTGAGTGTTACAAATATAAACTTTAGAGTAAAACTTTACAACTTTTACATTAACACAACTGTTTCTCCAATTTTTAAGCAGCAATTTTTTTTTTATAATGAAGCAAAACAAAACCATTAACTGCTTGAAAAGAGGTAGAACTAGTAAGAGGTAGACTATCACTGTTTATAACATTGTTATTCATTCTGGGAATGCAAAAATGTCAACATCTCCACATGATCCTGGCTGAGGCTGGCTCTCTTTTTGGAAGCTATTTTGCCTGCAGCAGAGAAGAGGCACTTAGATGGTGTTGAGGTGCTTGAGATGCATAAGTAGGGTTTTGCCGATTTCACCAAGGTGGGATATTTATCTTTGTTAGCTCTCCACCAATTCAAGGGGCCTCTTAAAGTAAGCCTGAACTTCATTCTAATGTAAACATGTCATGAATATCTATATGCAATGATAAATAACCAGCTATAAGGTTAGGGAAAAAACATCTAGTCCACTCTTAAAATAACAGATATTTACTTATAGAGGTGAAATTTGGTACCTTATTATAATTTAATTAAAAACAAAACAAAAAAAGGCAAAAGCGTTACTGACTATGTCAGTAACAGGACAAAGCCTTACACATTTATCTATATAGTACAATCTGCTAATAGTTTTGAAAACAGATAATAGTGACATCAATTCTTATAACAAATCCCATCAGTATAGGGCTAAGTGTAAATAACAAGCTCGGCACTTTATCATGCAAAGCATTGTCCCAAATCACCTGATTTAATATAAACAGTTGCACATAAGACAGGAGTAGTTGTAAATTTAAAAAGAAACTTATACTATCCTGAAAAAGTGAAAAGTAAATGTCTGTAGTCGTCCTTTAGGCTAAGGGCATAACCATAAAACACAATACCATGTGCAGGAGCTCATCGGAGTGAAGCAGCTGGTGCTGTGCACAGACCAACTAATTGCAAACCAACTAATCGATTTTTAGATTCGTTGACAACTATTCTCATAATCGATTATACCGATTTTAGTTGTTGCAGCTCTAAGTAATATAAAGATAAAATCTGTGCTGAGGCAGCAGTAGGGATGTCTCTACACCTTTCTAAAGCACTATAAATTGGATGTCTATTCCTGCTCTAAGACCATGTTTAAAAAAAATAATATATATTTTCTTTTTTATTTCCAAGTAAATCATTCTTGTTTTAACGTACTTAGTTTTGTCTGCTTTTGTAGTGAGTGCTGCTTAGATTTGCCAAGATTTAGCACTTGTCAAGCTTTCATCTGTTTTGCTACTACTTTTAAGAAGATGGTATGTTGCAGTAAAGGGAGGTGTCATTCTGCAGAAAAGAGTTTCAGGCTTTGAGTTTCTGTTTAAATTCTATAAAAAGAAGTGTTTTGCCACTTATTGTTAATTAGGCATTTGAGTCAAGATATAGACATTTTAGGGCTAGATTTATCAAAGCTGAGGTTTAGGGGCACGTATACGCGCCCCTGTACGCCTCAGCTTGCCTGTGGTGGGGCGAAATTACCCTCAGGCAATCAACATTGCACACGAGCCCAATTTTGCGCTCGCATGCAATCCTGCCCACGCACAGCCAATCACGAGCGGGCAGGAGCTGTCAATCTCCTCGGTCGGACTCGACCGCAGAGATTGAATTTCGCCACCTTAGAGGTGGCGAAGAGCTTAGGGAAGCAGCGGTCTGGTGACTGCTGCTTGATCAATTACGGTGAGCAAGTTCTTGTGAGAACTTGCAGCCGTAGGGGCTTGATAAATCGAGCCCTTATAAGTACAATTTTTTTTTTTTTCATGTTTTTCTGGACCAATGGGCTTTTAGTCCTTAAGGTCTTTTAGTTTACAAAAACAAGTGTGATCAAAAATGTGCAAGGTTTTTATCGTCCGATGACAACAGAGCTAAACACTGCACAGTTTTGTGATGTGCACAGCTGTCCCCTCACTGTCAACTGAGCTGTCCTGCTACTGCAAAAAAATAATTTTCATGTATTCATGGACCATATACAGTACTTGGGAAGAGGCCATAAGATCTCCATTGCCGGCAATGCGAGCTTGTTTCCATAGTACTATATAAATAAACATACGACCCAAGCGATACACATGCATCTGTATGCTTTAGGTTGAAATGCTTCTTTCAGTCAGACAACCAAACGCCCAGCCTTTATATGCTCAACTGTAGGTGAAATACTGATTTCACAGCAGAAAGTGCTACAGTTTTGGACCTTTAATATGGACTGCAAGATGTCTCTATTTAATAGCTGGGCTTTTGGTATATACATGCTAGAATGAACGTTTTTGTAGATGTGCAAACTTATTTTTATTGTACTAAAAAATAAGTTGCATTAGCCATTTACTGGCACTGCTTATGGTAGAAATAAAATTATATATTTTTTCCCCCTGAAAAATGAAAAAAGGAAGAAGTTTTGTCTGCTCTAACATTCACAGTATTTTTGTCTATAAATAGACAGCGACGTCTAATTTAGTCTGGACTATAACTCTTCTATTCTTGTTGATGTCTGTGGATTGTGAAACAGGACAACACATATCAAGTCTCTAGGAAATAGTTTTCATAACAACCCAGGTGTTATGCATGACTAGACACATTGATCTAAGTGCTTGTAGGAGAGCATTGCTCAGATATTCTTTCTTGATATGACTTGATAAATTCATTCAGTATACAAGGAAAGTGCCCATGTTCAAAAGGCTAAAAAACATTGACATGTTTTCTAGGTTGTGGAAGAAAACGGCAGTCACATCTTAAAGGGGTAATTTCCTCCTCCTTTTTTTTTTTTTTTTGTCTCGGTAGTATTTTTTTTTATTTTCTTCATTGTCTTTGCTGAAACTATTGCAACATTCCCCGGGCTTACAGTTTTTTTTTTTTTTTAAAGGGACAGTCTACTCCAGAATTTTTATTGTTTAAAAAGATAGATAATCCCTTTTATTACCTTTCCCCTTTTATTACCTATTTGCATAACCAACACTGTTATATTAATATACTTTGTACCTCTATAATTACCTTGTATCTAAGCCTCTGCAGACTGCCCTTTTATTTCTGCTCTTTTGACAGACTTGCATTTTAGCCAATCAGTGCTTACTCCTAGGTAACTCCACGGGCGTGAGCACAATGTTATCTATATGGCACACATGAACTATTTGCATAACAAACACTGTTATATTAATATACTTTGTACCTCTATAATTACCTTGTATCTAAGCCTCTGCAGACTGCCCTTTTATTTCTGCTCTTTTGACAGACTTGCATTTTAGCCAATCTGTGCTTACTCCTAGGTAACTCCACGGGCGTGAGCACAATGTTATCTATATGGCACACATGAACTAACTCCCTCTAGATGTTAAAAACCTGTCAAAATGAACTGAAATTAGAGGCGACCTTCAAGGGCTAAGAAATTAGCATATGAGCCTAACTAGGTTAAGCATTCAACTAAGAATACCAAGAAAACAAATAAAAATGGATTATAAAATTAAATTTGAAAGTTGTTTAAAATTGCATGCCCTATCTTAATCATGAAAGTTTAATTTTGACTAGACTGTCCCTTTTTTAAACGGGCAGCTTTTTTAACATCACTGCTAGAAATATATGGAATTCAACTATTTGGCAAAAGTGATCCGATTTCAAACTGCAAAGCAGAGAACTACCTGTAGAAACTGTAATGTTGTTCTATTTTATGCATTAGAGAACATGTAGGCTTGCACTGACCATTTAAATAGATTCCATTCATCTTGTTCTGAGCAAAGGGTCATAAAAAGGAATATGTGAAGGTGTCTGTAGGAAACCTATTTCATAGCATATTTAATAAACCGAGTGCAATGTTTTAACTGCAGATTTATATTTATGTAACTACTATTCCTATTTTGCTTGTACATCAAAAATAAATTCCTTATGTAAAGTCTGACATTTTGTAACTCCATGCTCTATCCAATACATTTAAAGGGATATTCCAGCTAAAATTGGAAACCACGTGGGTGCATTTCTGTATTGAACAGAAGCAATTTTGTAATATGCATGCATTAGCAAAAATGCTTCTAATAAGCTATAGCGGTTTCAAAAGTGTACTTAAGTATGCACCGTGAACCAGCATTTTAAACACAACACTTGTTCGGAGAGCCTAAGGTGCTTTTACCATCTGGTAATGACTCAATTTGTTAATTGCTGACATGATACAAGTCCCACTGATGATCTGAGCAGCTGCATTATTTAAAATGTAGGTGCAGTGACAATATCTAGCTATGCTTCACATGCACATGCAGAGAAAAATGTTAACACTAAAACAGTGATAACTCTTAATGGAAACATTTTTGCCAAAACATGTACATTGAAAATATTTTTCTATTCATAGATGCAATAAATCTGTGTATTTATATTTTGACTGGAATGTCCCTTTAAGTTTAATTTTGAGGTTACAGTCCATTTTAATGAAGTGCATACCTTGCATGCAAGGCATCAGCTTTCATAACACCAGTGGCATTGTAATTTTAAAGATGGACTTATTAAATTGCAGAATGCAGTGATCCATGGCTCATATTTTCTAGATTTGGCTCGTTAACTTTTTTTTTTTTCTCTAAAATCCAGACCAGATTTTGAAGGACTGGTAAATACAGTAGATTTGTCTATCAATAAATGAATGATAAAAAGACAATGCAAAAGCACTTAGTCTGAACTTCAAATGAGTAGTACATTTATTTATTTTTTCTGACAAATTTCAGTTATGTCTATTTTTCCACATCTCCTGTATAATGTGACAGCCATCAGCCAATCACAAATGCATATATGTATATGCTGTGAATTCTTGCACATGCTCAGTAGGAGCTGGTGATTCAAAGTGTAAATATAAAAAGACTGTGCACATTTTGTTAATGGAAGTTAATTGGAAAGTTGTTTAAATTGCCTGCTCTATCTGAATCATGAAAGTGCAATTTTGACTTGTGTCCCTTTAAGTATTTCCTTACTTAGGCTGTTCAGCAAGCTCTTTTTGTTGTAACAGTCTCACCTGCTCTCAACAAGACAATTACTTAAAATCGGACCTGTTAGGATTTCTTGGTGACTGCTTCTCTCTGTCACTGGTTTTCAAACCTGTTTTTAGGATTACCACGGATGAGAGCAGGTTTACTAATCGGTTCAGATATCCTCAATATACTCTTTTAGGGCGGCTTGATGACAGGTGTGAAAACCAGTGCTCTCTATGTACATCCTTTTATAAAAGAGCAAACATCAACTCATCCAATGCCCAATTTTGTGTTCTGCAATGACTAAAGTACGACAATTAGGAAACCATAAACGGCTTTGCTGGGAGCTAGTTGCTGATTGGTAACTGCACATAAATGCCTCTATTCATTGGTTCACTAGACGTGTTCAGCTAGCTCCCAGTAGTGAATAGCTGCTCCTTCAATGAATGATACCAATAGAATGAAGAAAATTTAATAATAGAAGTAAAATGGAAAGTTGTTTAAAATTGTGTGCTTTATATAAATCAGGAAAGAAAAAGTTTGGGTTTCATGTCCCATTAACATCCTTTTTACTGCAATTATTTTCAATAGTCATACTCCACCCACCATTTGCCTTATTTGTAGCAGCAAATCTGCTAAAGCCAATTCAGGACATATATATGTAGCAGGGTTAGCTTTAAAGTCAGCAGGGTGCATTAGAAAAAATCAGTCCAGGTAGCACTGCTAACTTCCAAAATCATCTTCTTTATTGGGGAAATAAAAGCCAAGTACAAAAGACTACGTTTCAGGCCTCCTGCTCTTTAGTCAAGATTTTGGAAATTAGTTGTGCTGCCCTGTCTGACATATTTTATTGGTCTCTTAAGGCTGTGACACACTGCAAGCAGAGCGTCGCGCAGCGTGTACATTCAGCTGTGTGCGCTCAGTGTATAGCACTGCCACAAATTGGGTTAAATAAACTTGTTTCATATATGCCTCGCATAGGTCTTTTCTTCCAAATAATATTCTAGTAACAATTTGCTGAACCCTTAGGCATCTACACACATGTAATTGGTGCTTTTACATTTAGGGAGTTTGATTGGCATGTCCTAAATAGGATAACATGGTGTAATCAGGGTTGTTTTACCCCAACTACTATGTATTTTTTTTTTTTAAATACAGTTTTGAGCTTTAAGGTTGTCAATAGTAACATAAGCAATTTTGTAATATGTTTAAAAGCTCTGAATCATCTAAGGCATATGGCTTTGTCCTAGAACTTAAAATAACAGAAGAATGACTCAAACCTACATATTGTGTTAACTATCTTTTTAATTTAACCTGTTTAGTCCTGCAGAATACTGACTGAGGCAAAATTACAGTGTTGTGTTTGTAATGTCTATTGTAATTTTAGACACCTTGTAAATACTGCATTATTTCACATGGATCAAAATGAGTTTTACACTATGGCTGTAGGACATTAAAGGGACATGAAAAAGTAAGTTCATATACTTTATGCACCAACATAATATAATCTCTTATAATAAACCTGTGTCCAATCTATAAAGCTGTATTCAAATTGTCGTTTTGTTAGCAAGATTTAGTTTTGCAAGTCAAGAGAAGCATTTTGTGTATCTTGCCTCATCTGTGGTGGCTTATCAGTTCACAAGCTTATTTATATGTCATTAAGGTGATAGTAAATCCTAGTGTTTCTGAAACGTTAGGATTTACCAGTGCAACAAATACAGGGGACTTTCAGAAAGTTCTTATTTGTTTGCAGCGTTTGCCATGCTGAGCGCCTCAGGCCGCCCTCAGCAGAACGCTATTTTTTAATGAGGTGATGTTACACCTCTTGGCCAAAATCCGTAAGTGCCAGCTGGCATTATGGCGATTAGCTAGCACTCTCTGGGCTAAGATCACCTTGGTGATAAAATAGCCTTCTGTCTGAGGCGATCAGTGCGGCGAACGCTGCAGACAAAGGAACTTTCATCATGAAGTATTTATTTGTTGCATTAGTAAAATATAGCGTTTTTGAAACACTACAATTTACCATCACTTTAATCACACGATCGCTGCGCAGCATGTAGCAGGGCTAGGGATCTGAATCCTTTCTAATGCACTTTAGACTCCCTATGGCTAGAAAAAATACAAATTAAACTTCCGAAATAGATTTTTGAAGGACATTTTTTGTATTTATTCATAATGAAATTCCACAGAAAATGTTTACTGTTGACTACGCTTCCTTTCTCCAACATAGGTGTGTCCGGTCCACGGCGTCATCCTTACTTGTGGGATATTCTCTTCCCCAACAGGAAATGGCAAAGAGCCCCGCAAAGCTGGTCACATGATCCCTCCTAGGCTCCGCCTACCCCAGTCATTCTCTTTGCCGTTGTACAGGCAACATCTCCACGGAGATGGCTTAGAGTTTTTTAGTGTTTAACTGTAGTTTTTATTATTCAATCAAGAGTTTGTTATTTTGAAATAGTGCTGGTATGTACTATTTACTCAGAAACAGAAAAGAGATGAAGATTTCTGTTTGTATGAGGAAAATGATTTTAGCAACCGTCACTAAAATCCATGGCTGTTCCACACAGGACTGTTGAGAGCAATTAACTTCAGTTGGGGGAACAGTGAGCAGTCTCTTGCTGCTTGAGGTATGACACATTCTAACAAGACGATGTAATGCTGGAAGCTGTCATTTTCCCTCTGGGATCCGGTAAGCCATGTTTATTACGATTGTAAATAAGGGCTTCAAAAAGGGCTTATTAAGACTGTAGACTTTTTTGGGCTAAATCGATTGATTATTAACACATATTTAGCCTTGAGGAATCATTTTATCTGGGTATTTTGATATAATAATATCGGCAGGCACTGTTTTAGACACCTTATTCTTTAGGGGCTTTCCCAAAGCATAGGCAGAGCCTCATTTTCGCGCCGGTGTTGCGCACTTGTTTTTGGCATGCAGTCGCATGTGAGAGGAGCTCTGATACTTAGAAAAGACTTTCTGAAGGCGTCATTTGGTATCGTATTCCCCTTGGGGCTTGGTTGGGTCTCAGCAAAGCAGATACCAGGGACTGTAAAGGGGTTAAAGTTCAATACGGCTCCGGTTCCGTTATTTTAAGGGTTAAAGCTTCCAAATTTGGTGTGCAATACTTTTAAGGCTTTAAGACACTGTGGTGAAAATTTGGTGAATTTTGAACAATTCCTTCATGTTTTTTCGCATTTGCAGTAATAAAGTGTGTTCAGTTTAAAATTTAAAGTGACAGTAACGGTTTTATTTTAAAACGTTTTTTGTACTTGTTATCAAGTTTATGCCTGTTTAACATGTCTGAACTACCAGATAGACTGTGTTCTGAATGTGGGGAAGCCAGAATTCCTATTCATTTAAATAAATGTGATTTATGTGACAATGACAATGATGCCCAAGATGATTCCTCAAGTGAGGGGAGTAAGCATGGTACTGCATCATTCCCTCCTTCGTCTACACGAGTCTGGCCCACTCAGGAGGCCCCTAGTACATCTAGCGCGCCAATACTCCTTACTATGCAACAATTAACGGCTGTAATGGATAATTCTGTCAAAAACATTTTAGCCAAAATGAACACTTATCAGCGTAAGCGCGACTGCTCTGTTTTAGATACTGAAGAGCATGACGACGCTGATATTAATATTTCTGAAGGGCCCCTAACTCAGTCTGATGGGGCCAGGGAGGTTTTGTCTGAGGGAGAAATTACTGATTCAGGGAACATTTCTCAACAAGCTGAACCTGATGTGATTGCATTTAAATTTAAGTTGGAACATCTCCGCATTCTGCTTAAGGAGGTATTATCCACTCTGGATGATTGTGACAAGTTGGTCATCCCAGAGAAACTATGTAAAATGGACAAGTTCCTAGAGGTGCCGGGGCTCCCAGAAGCTTTTCCTATACCCAAGCGGGTGGCGGACATTGTTAATAAAGAATGGGAAAGGCCCGGTATTCCTTTCGTCCCTCCCCCCATATTTAAAAATTGTTTCCTATGGTCGACCCCAGAAAGGACTTATGGCAGACAGTCCCCAAGGTCGAGGGAGCGGTTTCCACTTTAAACAAACGCACCACTATACCCATAGAGGATAGTTGTGCTTTCAAAGATCCTATGGATAAAAAATTAGAAGGTTTGCTTAAAAAGATGTTTGTTCAGCAGGGTTACCTTCTACAACCAATTTCATGCATTGTCCCTGTCGCTACAGCCGCATGTTTCTGGTTCGATGAGCTGATAAAGGCGGTCGACAGTGATTCTCCTCCTTATGAGGAGATTATGGACAGAATCAATGCTCTCAAATTGGCTAATTCTTTCACCCTAGACGCCACTTTGCAATTGGCTAGGTTAGCGGCTAAGAATTCTGGGTTTGCTATTGTGGCGCGCAGAGCGCTTTGGTTGAAATCTTGGTCGGCTGATGCGTCTTCCAAGAACAAGCTACTTAACATTCCTTTCAAGGGGAAAACGCTGTTTGGCCCTGACTTGAAAGAGATTATCTCGGATATCACTGGGGGTAAGGGCCACGCCCTTCCTCAGGATCGGCCTTTCAAGGCAAAAAATAAACCTAATTTTCGTCCCTTTCGTAGAAACGGACCAGCCCAAAGTGCTACGTCCTCTAAGCAAGAGGGTAATACTTCTCAAGCCAAGCCAGCTTGGAGACCAATGCAAGGCTGGAACAAGGGAAAGCAGGCCAAGAAACCTGCCACTGCTACCAAGACAGCATGAAATGTTGGCCCCCGATCCGGGACCGGATCTGGTGGGGGGCAGACTCTCTCTCTTCGCTCAGGCTTGGGCAAGAGATGTTCTGGATCCTTGGGCGCTAGAAATAGTCTCCCAAGGTTATCTTCTGGAATTCAAGGGACTTCCCCCAAGGGGGAGGTTCCACAGGTCTCAGTTGTCTTCAGACCACATAAAAAGACAGGCATTCTTACATTGTGTAGAAGACCTGTTAAAAATGGGAGTGATTCATCCCGTTCCATTAAGAGAACAAGGGATGGGGTTCTACTCCAATATGTTTATAGTTCCCAAAAAAGAGGGAACGTTCAGACCAATCTTAGATCTCAAGATCTTAAACAAGTTTCTCAAGGTTCCATCGTTCAAGATGGAAACCATTCGAACTATTCTTCCTTCCATCCAGGAAGGTCAATTCATGACCACGGTGGATTTAAAGGATGCGTATCTACATATTCCTATCCACAAGGAACATCATCGGTTCCTGAGGTTCGCATTCCTGGACAAACATTACCAGTTCGTGGCGCTTCCTTTCGGATTAGCCACTGCTCCAAGGATTTTCACAAAGGTACTAGGGTCCCTTCTAGCTGTGCTAAGACCAAGGGGCATTGCTGTAGTACCTTACTTGGACGACATTCTGATTCAAGCGTCGTCCCTTCCTCAAGCAAAGGCTCACACGGACATTGTCCTGGCCTTTCTCAGATCTCACGGATGGAAAGTGAACGTGGAAAAGAGTTCTCTATCTCCGTCAACAAGGGTTCCCTTCTTGGGAACAATAATAGACTCCTTAGAAATGAGGATTTTTCTGACAGAGGCCAGAAAAACAAAACTTCTAGACTCTTGTCGGATACTCCATTCCGTTCCTCTTCCTTCCATAGCTCAGTGCATGGAAGTGATCGGGTTGATGGTAGCGGCAATGGACATAGTTCCTTTTGCACGCATTCATCTAAGACCATTACAACTGTGCATGCTCAGTCAGTGGAATGGGGACTATACAGACTTGTCTCCGAAGATACAAGTAAATCAGAAGACCAGAGACTCACTCCGTTGGTGGCTGTCCCTGGACAACCTGTCACGAGGGATGACATTCCGCAGACCAGAGTGGGTCATTGTCACGACCGACGCCAGTCTGATGGGCTGGGGCGCGGTCTGGGGATCCCTGAAAGCTCAGGGTCTTTGGTCTCGGGAAGAATCTCTTCTACCGATAAATATTCTGGAACTGAGAGCGATATTCAATGCTCTCAAGGCTTGGCCTCAGCTAGCGAGGGCCAAGTTCATACGGTTTCAATCAGACAACATGACAACTGTTGCGTACATCAACCATCAGGGGGGAACAAGGAGTTCCCTGGCGATGGAAGAAGTGACCAAAATCATTCTATGGGCGGAGTCTCACTCCTGCCACCTGTCTGCTATCCACATCCCAGGAGTGGAAAATTGGGAAGCGGATTTTCTGAGTCGTCAGACATTGCATCCGGGGGAGTGGGAACTCCATCCGGAAATCTTTGCCCAAGTCACTCAGCTGTGGGGCATTCCAGACATGGATCTGATGGCCTCTCGTCAGAACTTCAAAGTTCCTTGCTACGGGTCCAGATCCAGGGATCCCAAGGCGGCTCTAGTGGATGCACTAGTAGCACCTTGGACCTTCAAACTAGCTTATGTGTTCCCGCCGTTTCCTCTCATCCCCAGGCTGGTAGCCAGGATCAATCAGGAGAGGGCGTCGGTGATCTTGATAGCTCCTGCGTGGCCACGCAGGACTTGGTACGCAGATCTGGTGAATATGTCATCGGCTCCTCCTTGGAAGCTACCTTTGAGACGAGACCTTCTTGTTCAGGGTCCGTTCGAACATCCGAATCTGGTTTCACTCCAGCTGACTGCTTGGAGATTGAACGCTTGATCTTATCGAAGCGAGGATTCTCAGATTCTGTTATCGATACTCTTGTTCAGGCCAGAAAGCCTGTAACTAGAAAGATTTACCACAAAATTTGGAAAAAATATATCTGTTGGTGTGAATCTAAAGGATTCCCTTGGGACAAGGTTAAGATTCCTAGGATTCTATCCTTCCTTCAAGAAGGATTGGAAAAAGGATTATCTGCAAGTTCCCTGAAGGGACAGATTTCTGCCTTGTCTGTGTTACTTCACAAAAAGCTGGCCGCTGTGCCAGATGTTCAAGCCTTTGTTCAGGCTCTGGTTAGAATTAAGCCTGTTTACAAACCTTTGACTCCTCCTTGGAGTCTCAATTTAGTTCTTTCAGTTCTTCAGGGGGTTCCGTTTGAACCCTTGCATTCCGTTGATATTAAGTTATTATCTTGGAAAGTTTTGTTTTTAGTTGCAATTTCTTCTGCTAGAAGAGTTTCAGAATTATCTGCTCTGCAGTGTTCTCCTCCTTATCTGGTGTTCCATGCAGATAAGGTGGTTTTACGTACTAAACCTGGTTTTCTTCCAAAAGTTGTTTCTAACAAAAACATTAACCAGGAGATTATCGTACCTTCTCTGTGTCCGAAACCAGTTTCAAAGAAGGAACGTTTGTTGCACAATTTGGATGTTGTTCGCGCTCTAAAAATTCTATTTAGATGCTACAAAGGATTTTAGACAAACATCTTCCTTGGTTGTTGTTTATTCCGGTAAAAGGAGAGGTCAAAAAGCAACTTCTACCTCTCTCTCTCTTTTTGGATTAAAAGCATCATCAGATTGGCTTACGAGACTGCCGGACGGCAGCCTCCCGAAAGAATCACAGCTCATTCCACTAGGGCTGTGGCTTCCACATGGGCCTTCAAGAACGAGGCTTCTGTTGATCAGATATGTAGGGCAGCGACTTGGTCTTCACTGCACACTTTTACCAAATTTTACAAGTTTGATACTTTTGCTTCTTCTGAGGCTATTTTTGGGAGAAAGGTTTTGCAAGCCGTGGTGCCTTCCATTTAGGTGACCTGATTTGCTCCCTCCCTTCATCCGTGTCCTAAAGCTTTGGTATTGGTTCCCACAAGTAAGGATGACGCCGTGGACCGGACACACCTATGTTGGAGAAAACAGAATTTATGTTTACCTGATAAATTTCTTTCTCCAACGGTGTGTCCGGTCCACGGCCCGCCCTGGTTTTTTTAATCAGGTCTGATAATTTATTTTCTTTAACTACAGTCACCACGGTACCATATGGTTTCTCCTTTGCAAATATTCCTCCTTAACGTCGGTCGAATGACTGGGGTAGGCGGAGCCTAGGAGGGATCATGTGACCAGCTTTGCGGGGCTCTTTGCCATTTCCTGTTGGGGAAGAGAATATCCCACAAGTAAGGATGACGCCGTGGACCGGACACACCGTTGGAGAAAGTAATTTATCAGGTAAACATAAATTCTGTTTTTTTATCTTTCACCAATGTGCTTTGTGAATACTGTGAATAAATGTTTGCCCTTCTCATCTTGTCCTCTCTTCACCTTTCCTAACGCCCTGGGCTCCTGCTGCATTTCCTTCAGTCAAACTAAACTAATTGCAAGACTATTTAGTTTCGTGTTCTAAATCTATATTCTCCACCCTGCTAATACTGAAACGCATTCTTTTGAAATCATTAATAAAGGGACATAAAACCAAATCTTTTTTTCATGATTTAGAGAGAGCATACAATTTTTAAACAACTTTCCAATTTACTTATATTATCAAATTTTCTTTGTTTTCTTGTTATCATTTGTTGAAAAGCTGGAATGTAAGCTCATGAGTGTGCAAAACTATATGGCAGCAGTTTTGCAACAATGTTATACATTAGCAGGAGCACTAGATGGCAGAACTATTTCCTGTCATGTAGTGCTTCAGGCATGTGCACGCTTACCTACCTAGGTATCCCTTCAACAAAGAATAACATGAAAACTAAACAAATTTGATAATAGAAGTAAGTTGGAAACTTTTTAAAAATTGTATTCTCTATCTAAATAATGAAAGAGAATTTTTTTTTGTCCCTTTGGCCCCCATTTATGAAGCTTTGGGGGTGGTGCAGGCGCACTCATGCAAGCTTGCAACTAAAAGTATAGAAGCAACGGTCGTACAACCACTGCTTCTTATCATGTCTGTCTGCAATCTGAGGTCGAGAACATCGGACAGGACTGTCTTTTTCTCCCGGGATGACTGACTAGCTCGTCCACACATGATTGTGTGCGCAATCTTAAATTCCAGCTGTGGATGTTGATCCAGAGGCCCTGAATGCCTGACGACAAGTTCGCCTGATGAGAACCTTGTTTACACAAATCTTCATGAATGTGGGCCTTTATTTCACAGGTAAACTAGACTGTTATAAGCTTAAAAGGGACCATAACATCAAAATTTAGATAGTGTATGAAATTGTACTGTTAACATTTTTTTTTTTTTTTTGCATGAACATTTTCAAAACTGTTTTGAAGTTATCGGCATTCAGGAGATTATACAACTCACCATTGACAAAGTCCCATAATGACTAGCATGGGGGTGAAATGCACGTAGGCGATATAGTAGCACTGTGATGCCGACTG
Source organism: Bombina bombina (assembly GCF_027579735.1). Lineage (NCBI taxonomy): Eukaryota > Metazoa > Chordata > Amphibia > Anura > Bombinatoridae > Bombina > Bombina bombina. The sequence goes on along the minus strand of NC_069499.1, from coordinate 412,161,988 downwards.
GATGTGTGTTTTCTATGGGAGCCGTATAGGAGATATTGTAGCAACTGGGGATTGTAACATGCTGCATGTTTTTTATTGTAAGAGAGACTGTGCCGGACTGGTACACGTAAGTGGATACAACTAGGACATTATAATGTGCAAAGTACCCGGCATGGCCAGAGAACCGCTTGTTTGATGAATGTAAAGGTGGAGTGTTAAAGGGATCCATGTGGATGATGTCTGTTCAGATGGATGTCCCTTTATGAAGCATAACAAGCCTTGCTCCTTACCTGCATTGATGCTACACTGCTGCTTACACTGTACATTGCTTTTTATCTTCTAAGCTTTGCACATTGAGTCTCTACATTACCAGTGTGACTGCACGTATCCCTCTGTTGCATACTAACGCTCCTTAATCTCCTGCTTGCATGGCTTTCGGTTTCCTACTTTCTACAACCACAATTTATTTGTACATAGATCCCAGTTACAACCTGCCCAGGCGTGACCTGCTCCACAGGATCTGGTGCAGCAGTGTGTTGTACCTATAGACTGTGTTTTTGCCGTTGTGAACTATTACTCCTTGGCATCATTTGTGAAGTTTATGTATTTTCTGTTAATCTATGTGTTGGTGTTGAGGGTATTGTTTGACTTATGGGGAATGCTACTTGATTTTTTTTTTTTTTTTTACTATACATATTTTTAATTCCCTTTTGGATTAATAAATATTTTTTTCTGATTGCTAAAAGAGTGCTAAATTCCCTTACTTTGTGCAAGGTCATACTTTTTCTTACCTTCTCTCTTTTTTGATTGTATTCATAGCTTTTATAAGCGTCTGCACCATACCTATTCAGGTACTTGTACTGCATACATGTTGCTGCTATAAAGTTAGTAGCACTTAAGAGTGGATTTATCAAAAGCTTTGCCTGCCTATGACTTCTCACGAGTACCTGCATTCCGTATTTATCAAGCAGCGGTCATCAAACCGCTGCTTCCCTAAGTCTTTTCCACCTCTTAGGTGGAGAATTTCAATCTCCCTAGTCTAACCCGACTGGGGAGTTTGACAGCTCCTGCCCGCACGTGATTTGCTGTGCGTGGGCAGGGGGCGGCGTTGCACAGGAGCGCAAAACATCGTTCTTGTGCAATGTTGAATTCCGCCAGCGGCGAGCTGTGCCGTAGCTTGATAAATCGAGCCCTTAGTCTGAACTTTATGGGAGTAGTAGTTATATTTCTGACAAATTTCAAAGTTATGTCTATTTCCACTCCCCATGTATCATGTGATAGCCATCAGCCATTCACAAATGCTCAAAGTATGAATATAAAAAGAATGTGCACATTTTGTTACGGAAGTATGTTGGAAAGTTGTTTTAAGATTGCATGTCCTATCTAAATCATTAAAGTTTAATTTGACTTGAGTGTCCCTTTAAAAACATAAAAAAACAATTGTGCCTTTCTCCATAGAGTGGTTAGAAAAGCATAATACATAACTTGGCTTTGCGAAACCGGCTATTTGATTTGCAAAATTCAGAATTGTTTTTTTTTTTACTTCTATAGGGAATGTAGGAAAAACTTTTTTTTTTTTTTAAATGTAAATGCAAGAAGTGTTTTTGATACATTAAAAAAAGACTTAATCATTTTAATTCTAAACTTAAACAGTCACTGAGGGTGGCCAAGAAAATTACAAAATCCAAAGAGATTTGTTAACAAAATCTGTGAACATTGAGAAGTATGACAAACTTAAACTGTACAATATCACTTTTCTAATTGGGTTGCCATTCACTTTCACATTAAACATAAAATATATTTGTATTGTTATACTGAATGTGTTTTTTGTTAGTGTTATCTTAGACCGGAAACCTTTAATCTTTCAGACAGGGAAATAAAGTTGCTGAAGAACCATTGTTTAATAAAAAAAAAAAATAGGAATGATTTGTTCTGCTGAAATTCTTATCAGTGGATAAGCCTGACATGACAAATATGGAAAATAACAATGAGCTGTTTTTATAATCTAATTTTTGGAGCTGTGCCTCCATACATATCAAGACATTTTGACATTTCTCAAAATGATAAGTTTGCGCAAAACAGGCTTTTTATCTGCTGTTTTAGATATGTATAAACTCTTATCAACCATTGTCTCAGTATATATAAAAAAAAACACTTCAAACTTCTCTTCTAACAATGGGGTTTGGTAATTTTGCATGTTTATCACACTAGGTTATGGTACACTGAGGGGTTACAAATGACAAAAGGTGTCTCTATTGGTAGTCTTGCTTTTTTTTTTTTAGCTGTGGGTCATAATGTTAATTTTTCTTTCTGTTCTATGTAAGGGTCTGATGAGAAACCTCTCCGCTCAAATGAGATGATATAAAATGATCGCCCATCATTGTGTGATCCCTAGTGAAATTCTAAAAGCCAGATTTATACTTCTCCAAGGGGCGTTCCCTGCATTTCTGTATGTGAAGGAGAGACAAGCCCAGGGCAATATAGCACTGCAGTACTTCACAATTCTGCTGCATTTGCATTTTATGCTTTCTATTTCTCTTGTTAAGTGTATCCAGTCCACGGATCATCCATTACTTATGGGATATTCTCCTTCCCAACAGGAAGTTGCAAGAAGATCACCCACAGTAGAGCTGCTATATAGCTCCTCCCCTAACTGTCATATCCAGTCATTCTCTTGCAAGCCTCAACCAAGATGGAGGTCGTAAGAGGAGTGTGGTGTTTTATACTTAGTTTATTCTTCAATCAAAAGTTTGTTATTTTTAAATGGTGCCGGAGTGTACTGTTTATCTCAGGCAGTATTTAGAAGAAGAATCTGCCTGCGTTTTCTATGATCTTAGCTGAAGTAACTAAGATCCATGGCTGTTCTCACATATTCTGAGGAGTGAGGTAACTTCAGAGAGGGAATGGCGTGCAGGTTTTCCTGCAATAAGGTATGTGCAGTTAATATTTTTCTAGGGATGGAATTTGCTAGAAAATGCTGCTGATACCGAACTAATGTAAGTAAAGCCTTAAATGCAGTGATAGCTACTGGTATCAGGATTATTAATAGAGATGCATACTCTTAAAAAAATGTAATATAAAACGTTTGCTGGCATGTTTAATCGTTTTTATATGTATTTGGTGATAAAACTTATTGGGGCCTAGTTTTTTTCCACATGGCTGGCTTTTTTTTTGCCTAGTAACAGTTTCCTTAGGCTTTCCACTGTTGTAATATGAGTGGGAGGGGCCTTTTTTAGTGCTTTTCTGTGCAGGTAAAAATACTGACAGAGACATTCAGTTTCCCTCTGCATGATCCAGGACATCTCTGGAGGGCTCAAAAGGCTTCAAAGTCGTTTTTGATGGAGGTAAAAAGCCACAGTAGAGCTGTGGCAGTTGTTGTGACTGTTTGAAAAAAAAAACAAACAAAAAAAAAACAAACAAAAAAAAAGTTTTTGTCTTTTATTATTCCATTTTGGGTATTAAGGGGTTAATCATCCATTTGCAAGTGGGTGCAATGCTCTGCTAACTTGTTACATACACTGTAAATATTTTGTTAGTGTAAATGCCTTTTTTCACAAAATTTGTGTTTCTTAAAGGTGCAGTAACGTTTTTTATATTGCTTGTAAACTTGTTTAAAGTGTTTTCCAAGCTTGCTAGTCTCATTGCTAGTCTGTTTAAACATGTCTGACACACAGGAAACTACTTGTTCATTATGTTTGAAAGCCATGGTGGAGCCCCATAGGAGAATGTGTACTAAATATATTGATTTCACCTTAAACAGTAAAGATCAGTCTTTAACTATAAAAGAAATATCACCAGAAGATTCTGACGAGGGGGAAGTTATGCCGACTAACTCTCCCCACGTGTCAGACCCTTCGCCTCCCGCTCAGGGGATGCACGCTAATATGGCGCCAATTACATCAGGGACGCCCATAGCGATTACCTTGCAGGACATGGCTGCAATCATGAATAATACCCTGTCAGAGGTATTATCCAGGTTGCCTGAATTATGAGGCAAGCGCAATTGCTCTGGGGTTAGGAGAAATACAGAGCGCGCAGATGCTGTAAGGGCCATGTCTGATACTGCGTCACAATATGCAGATCATGAGGACGGAGAGCTTCAGTCTGTGGGTGACATCTCTGATTCGGGGAAACCTGATTCAGAGATTTCTAATTTTAAATTTAAGCTTGAGAACCTCCGTGTGTTGCTTGGGGAGGTATTAGCTGCTCTGAATGACTGTAACACAGTTGCAGTACCAGAGAAATTGTATAGGCTTGATAAATACTATGCGGTACCGGTGTGTACTGATGTTTTTCCTATACCTAAAAGGCTTACAGAAATTATTAGCAAGGAGTGGGATAGACTGGGTGTGCCTTTTTCCCCACCTCCTATATTTAGAAAAATGTTTCCAATAGACGCCACTACACGGGACTTATGGCAGACGGTCCCTAAGGTGGAGGGAGCAGTTTCTACTTTAGCAAAGCGTACTACTATCCCGGTTGAGGACAGTTGTGCTTTTTCAGATCCAATGGATAAAAAATTGGAGGGTTACCTTAAAACCTTGTTGAATAAACATTTTCTTATTTTACAGCCCCTTGCATGCATTGCGCCTGTCACGGCCGCGGCGGCATTCTGGTTTGAGGCCCTGGAAGAGGCCATCCATACAGCTCCATTGACTGAAATTATTGACAAGCTTAAAACACTTAAGCTAGCTAACTCATTTGTTTCTGATGCCATTGTTCATTTGACTAAACTAACGGCTAAGAATTCCGGATTCGCCATCCAATCGCGTAGGGCGCTATGGCTTAAATCCTGGTCAGCTGACGTTACTTCGAAGTCTAAATTACTCAACATTCCTTTCAAGGGGCAGACCTTATTCGGGCCTGGTTTGAAGGAAATTATTGCTGACATTACTGGAGGTAAGGGTCACACCCTTCCTCAGGACAGGGCCAAAGCAAAGGACAAACAGTCTAATTTTCGTGCCTTTCGAAATTTCAAGGCAGGTGCAGCATCAACTTCCTCCGCTTCAAAACAAGAGGGAACTTTTGCTCAATCTAAGGAGGCCTGGAAACCTAACCAGTCCTAGAACAAAGGCAAGCAGGCCAGAAAGCCTGCTGCTGCCTCTAAGACAGCATGAAGGAACGGCCCCCTATCCGGCGACGGATCTAGTAGGGGGCAGACTTTCTCTCTTCACCCAGGCGTGGGCAAGAGATGTTCGGGATCCCTGGGCGTTGGAGATCATATCTCAGGGATATCTTCTGGACTTCAAAGCTTCCCCTCCACAAGGGAGATTTCATCTTTCAAGGCTATCTGCAAATCTGATAAAGAAAGAGGCATTCCTACGCTGTGTGCAAGACCTCCTAGTTATGGGAGTGATCCATCCAGTTCCGCTGACGGAACAAGGACAGGGTTTTTATTCGAATCTGTTTGTGGTTCCCAAAAAAGGGGGAACCTTCAGACCAATTTTGGATCTAAAGATCTTAAACAAATTCCTCAGAGTTCCATCTTTCAAAATGGAAACTATTCGGACCATCCTACCCATGATCCAAGAAGGTCAGTACATGACCACAGTGGACTTAAAGGATGCCTACCTTCACATACCGATTCACAAAGATCATCATCGGTTTCTAAGGTTTGCCTTTCTAGACAGGCATTACCAATTTGTAGCTCTTCCCTTCGGGTTGGCTACAGCCCCGAGAATTTTTACAAAGGTTCTGGGCTCACTTCTGGCGGTTCTAAGACCGCGGGGTATAGCGGTGGCTCCGTATCTAGACGACATCCTGATACAGGCGTCAAGCTTTCAAGTTGCCAAGTCTCATACAGAGATAGTTCTGGCATTTCTGAGGTCGCATGGGTGGAAAGTGAACGAGGAAAAGAGTTCTCTATCCCCACTCACAAGAGTCTCCTTCTTAGGGACTCTTATAGATTCTGTAGAAATGAAAATTTACCTGACGGAGTCCAGGTTATCAAAACTTCTAAATGCTTGCCGTGTTCTTCACTCCATTCCGCGCCCTTCGGTAGCTCAGTGTATGGAGGTAATTGGCTTAATGGTAGCGGCAATGGACATAGTGCCATTTGCGCGCCTTCATCTCAGACCGCTGCAATTATGCATGCTGAGTCAGTGGAATGGGGATTACACAGATTTGTCCCCTCTGCTAAATCTGGATCAAGAGACGAGAGATTCTCTTCTCTGGTGGTTGTCTTGGGTACACCTGTCCAAGGGTATGACCTTTCGCAGGCCAGATTGGACAATCGTAACAACAGATGCCAGCCTTCTAGGTTGGGGTGCAGTCTGGAATTCCCTGAAGGCACAGGGATTGTGGACTCAGGAGGAGAAACTCCTTCCAATAAATATTCTGGAGTTATGAGCGATATTCAATGCTCTTCTGGCTTGGCCTCAGTTAGCAACACTGAGGTTCATCAGATTTCAGTCGGACAACATCACGACTGTGGCTTACATTAACCATCAAGGGGGAACCAGGAGTTCCCTAGCAATGTTAGAAGTCTCAAAAATAATTCGCTGGGCAGAGTACCACTCTTGCCACCTGTCAGCAATCCATATCCCAGGCGTGGAGAACTGAGAGGCGGATTTTCTAAGTCGTCAGACTTTCCATCCGTTGGAGTGGGAGCTCCATCCGGAGGTGTTTGCTCAACTGGTCCATCGTTGGGGCAAACCAGAACTGGATCTCATGGCGTCTCGCCAGAACGCCAAGCTTCCTTGTTACGGATCCAGGTCCAGGGACCCAGAAGCGACGCTGATAGATGCTCTAGCAGCGCCTTGGTTCTTCAACCTGGCTTATGTGTTTCCATCGTTTCCTCTGCTCCCTCGACTGATTGCCAAAATCAAACTGGAGAGAGCATCAGTGATTCTGATAGCACCTGCGTGGCCACGCAGGACTTGGTATGCAGACCTAGTGGACATGTCATCCTTTCTACCATGGACTCTGCCTCTAAGACAGGACCTTCTGATACAAGGTCCTTTCAATCATCCAAATCTAATTTCTCTGAGACTGACTGCATGGAGATTGAACGCTTGATTCTATCAAGGCGTGGCTTCTCCGAGTCAGTCATTGATACTTTAATACAGGCACGAAAGCCTGTTACCAGGAAAATCTACCACAAGATATGGAGTAAATATCTTTATTGGTGTGAATCCAATAATTACTCATGGAGTAAGGTTAGGATTCCTAGGATATTGTCCTTTCTCCAAGAGAGTTTGGACAAAGGATTATCAGCTAGTTCTTTAAAGGGACAGAGGTTCCAGACGTCCAAGCATTTTGCCAGGCTTTGGTTAGAATTAAGCCTGTGTTTAAACCTGTTGCTCCCCCGTGGAGCTTAAACTTGGTTCTTAAAGTTCTTCAAGGAGTTCAGTTTGAACCCCTTCATTCCATTGATATTAAACTTTTATCTTGGAAAGTTCTGTTTTTGATGGCTATTTCCTCGGCTCGCAGAGTCTCTGAGCTTTCTGCCTTACAATGTGATTCTCCTTATCTGATTTTTCATGCAGATAAGGTAGTCCTGCGTACCAAACCTGGGTTTTTACCTAAGGTGGTTTCTAACAAGAATATCAATCAAGAGATTGTTGTTCCATCATGTGTCCTAATCCTTCTTCAAAGAAGGAACGTCTTTTACATAATCTGGACGTAGTCCGTGACTTGAAGTTTTACTTACAAGCTACTAAAGATTTTCGTCAAACATCTACCCTGTTTGTCGTTTACTCTGGACAGAGGAGAGGTCAAAAAGCTTCGGCAACCTCTCTTTCCTTTTGGCTTCGGAGCATAATACGCCTAGCCTATGAGACTGCTGGACAGCAGCCCCCTGAAAGGATTACAGCTCATTCCACTAGAATGGCTTCCACCTGGGCCTTTAAAAATGAGGCCTCTGTTGAACAGATTTGCAAGGCCGCGACTTGGTCTTCGCTTCACACTTTTTCCAAATTTTCCAAATTTGATACTTTTGCTTCTTCTGAGGCTGTTTTTGGGAGAAAGGTTCTCCAGGCAGTGGTTCCTTCCGCTTAATCCTGCCTTGTACCTCCCATCATCCGTGTACTTTAGCTTTGGTATTGGTATCCCATAAGTAATGAATGATCCGTGGACTGGATACACTTAACAAGAGAAAACATAATTTCTCCAACATAGGTGTGTCCGGTCCACGGCGTCATCCTTACTTGTGGGATATTCTCCTCCCCAACAGGAAATGGCAAAGAGCCCAGCAAAGCTGGTCACATGATCCCTCCTAGGCTCCGCCTACCCCAGTCATTCTCTTTGCCGTTGTACAGGCAACATCTCCACGGAGATGGCTTAGAGTTTTTTAGTGTTTAACTGTAGTTTTTATTATTCAATCAAGAGTTTGTTATTTTGAAATAGTGCTGGTATGTACTATTTACTCAGAAACAGAAAAGAGATGAAGATTTCTGTTTGTATGAGGAAAATGATTTTAGCAACCGTCACTAAAATCCATGGCTGTTCCACACAGGACTGTTGAGAGCAATTAACTTCAGTTGGGGGAACAGTGAGCAGTCTCTTGCTGCTTGAGGTATGACACATTCTAACAAGACGATGTAATGCTGGAAGCTGTCATTTTCCCTCTGGGATCCGGTAAGCCATGTTTATTACGATTGTAAATAAGGGCTTCAAAAAGGGCTTATTAAGACTGTAGACTTTTTTTGGGCTAAATCGATTGATTATTAACACATATTTAGCCTTGAGGAATCATTTTATCTGGGTATTTTGATATAATAATATCGGCAGGCACTGTTTTAGACACCTTATTCTTTAGGGGCTTTCCCAAAGCATAGGCAGAGCCTCATTTTCGCGCCGGTGTTGCGCACTTGTTTTTGAGAGGCATGGCATGCAGTCGCATGTGAGAGGAGCTCTGATACTTAGAAAAGACTTTCTGAAGGCGTCATTTGGTATCGTATTCCCCTTGGGGCTTGGTTGGGTCTCAGCAAAGCAGATACCAGGGACTGTAAAGGGGTTAAAGTTCAAAACGGCTCCGGTTCCGTTATTTTAAGGGTTAAAGCTTCCAAATTTGGTGTGCAATACTTTTAAGGCTTTAAGACACTGTGGTGAAAATTTGGTGAATTTTGAACAATTCCTTCATGTTTTTTCGCATTTGCAGTAAAAAAGTGTGTTCAGTTTAAAATTTAAAGTGACAGTAACGGTTTTATTTTAAAACTTTTTTGTACTTTGTTATCAAGTTTATGCCTGTTTAACATGTCTGAACTACCAGATAGACTGTGTTCTGAATGTGGGGAAGCCAGAATTCCTATTCATTTAAATAAATGTGATTTATGTGACAATGACAATGATGCCCAAGATGATTCCTCAAGTGAGGGGAGTAAGCATGGTACTGCATCATTCCCTCCTTCGTCTACACGAGTCTTGCCCACTCAGGAGGCCCCTAGTACATCTAGCGCGCCAATACTCCTTACTATGCATCAATTAACGGCTGTAATGGATAATTCTGTCAAAAACATTTTAGCCAAAATGAACACTTATCAGCGTAAGCGCGACTGCTCTGTTTTAGATACTGAAGAGCATGACGACGCTGATATTAATATTTCTGAAGGGCCTCTAACTCAGTCTGATGGGGCCAGGGAGGTTTTGTCTGAGGGAGAAATTACTGATTCAGGGAACATTTCTCAACAAGCTGAACCTGATGTGATTGCATTTAAATTTAAGTTGGAACATCTCCGCATTCTGCTTAAGGAGGTATTATCCACTCTGGATGATTGTGACAAGTTGGTCATCCCAGAGAAACTATGTAAAATGGACAAGTTCCTAGAGGTGCCGGGGCTCCCAGAAGCTTTTCCTATACCCAAGCGGGTGGCGGACATTGTTAATAAAGAATGGGAAAGGCCCGGTATTCCTTTCGTCACTCCCCCCATATTTAAAAAATTGTTTCCTATGGTCGACCCCAGAAAGGACTTATGGCAGACAGTCCCCAAGGTCGAGGGAGCGGTTTCCACTTTAAACAAACGCACCACTATACCCATAGAGGATAGTTGTGCTTTCAAAGATCCTATGGATAAAAAATTAGAAGGTTTGCTTAAAAAGATGTTTGTTCAGCAGGGTTACCTTCTACAACCAATTTCATGCATTGTCCCTGTCGCTACAGCCGCATGTTTCTGGTTCGATGAGCTGATAAAGGCGGTCGACAGTGATTCTCCTCCTTATGAGGAGATTATGGACAGAATCAATGCTCTCAAATTGGCTAATTCTTTCACCCTAGACGCCACTTTGCAATTGGCTAGGTTAGCGGCTAAGAATTCTGGGTTTGCTATTGTGGCGCGCAGAGCGCTTTGGTTGAAATCTTGGTCGGCTGATGCGTCTTCCAAGAACAAGCTACTTAACATTCCTTTCAAGGGGAAAACGCTGTTTGGCCCTGACTTGAAAGAGATTATCTCGGATATCACTGGGGGTAAGGGCCACGCCCTTCCTCAGGATCGGCCTTTCAAGGCAAAAAATAAACCTAATTTTCGTCCCTTTCGTAGAAACGGACCAGCCCAAGGTGCTACGTCCTCTAAGCAAGAGGGTAATACTTCTCAAGCCAAGCCAGCTTGGAGACCAATGCAAGGCTGGAACAAGGGAAAGCAGGCCAAGAAACCTGCCACTGCTACCAAGACAGCATGAAATGTTGGCCCCCGATCCGGGACCGGATCTGGTGGGGGGCAGACTCTCTCTCTTCGCTCAGGCTTGGGCAAGAGATGTTCTGGATCCTTGGGCGCTAGAAATAGTCTCCCAAGGTTATCTTCTGGAATTCAAGGGACTTCCCCCAAGGGGGAGGTTCCACAGGTCTCAGTTGTCTTCAGACCACATAAAAAGACAGGCATTCTTACATTGTGTAGAAGACCTGTTAAAAATGGGAGTGATTCATCCCGTTCCATTAAGAGAACAAGGGATGGGGTTCTACTCCAATCTGTTTATAGTTCCCAAAAAAAGAGGGAACGTTCAGACCAATCTTAGATCTCAAGATCTTAAACAAGTTTCTCAAGGTTCCATCGTTCAAGATGGAAACCATTCGAACTATTCTTCCTTCCATCCAGGAAGGTCAATTCATGACCACGGTGGATTTAAAGGATGCGTATCTACATATTCCTATCCACAAGGAACATCATCGGTTCCTGAGGTTCGCATTCCTGGACAAACATTACCAGTTCGTGGCGCTTCCTTTCGGATTAGCCACTGCTCCAAGGATTTTCACAAAGGTACTAGGGTCCCTTCTAGCTGTGCTAAGACCAAGGGGCATTGCTGTAGTACCTTACTTGGACGACATTCTGATTCAAGCGTCGTCCCTTCCTCAAGCAAAGGCTCACACGGACATTGTCCTGGCCTTTCTCAGATCTCACGGATGGAAAGTGAACGTGGAAAAGAGTTCTCTATCTCCGTCAACAAGGGTTCCCTTCTTGGGAACAATAATAGACTCCTTAGAAATGAGGATTTTTCTGACAGAGGCCAGAAAAACAAAACTTCTAGACTCTTGTCGGATACTTCATTCCGTTCCTCTTCCTTCCATAGCTCAGTGCATGGAAGTGATCGGGTTGATGGTAGCGGCAATGGACATAGTTCCTTTTGCACGCATTCATCTAAGACCATTACAACTGTGCATGCTCAGTCAGTGGAATGGGGACTATACAGACTTGTCTCCGAAGATACAAGTAAATCAGAAGACCAGAGACTCACTCCGTTGGTGGCTGTCCCTGGACAACCTGTCACGAGGGATGACATTCCGCAGACCAGAGTGGGTCATTGTCACGACCGACGCCAGTCTGATGGGCTGGGGCGCGGTCTGGGGATCCCTGAAAGCTCAGGGTCTTTGGTCTCGGGAAGAATCTCTTCTACCGATAAATATTCTGGAACTGAGAGCGATATTCAATGCTCTCAAGGCTTGGCCTCAGCTAGCGAGGGCCAAGTTCATACGGTTTCAATCAGACAACATGACAACTGTTGCGTACATCAACCATCAGGGGGGAACAAGGAGTTCCCTGGCGATGGAAGAAGTGACCAAAATCATTCTATGGGCGGAGTCTCACTCCTGCCACCTGTCTGCTATCCACATCCCAGGAGTGGAAAATTGGGAAGCGGATTTTCTGAGTCGTCAGACATTGCATCCGGGGGAGTGGGAACTCCATCCGGAAATCTTTGCCCAAGTCACTCAGCTGTGGGGCATTCCAGACATGGATCTGATGGCCTCTCGTCAGAACTTCAAAGTTCCTTGCTACGGGTCCAGATCCAGGGATCCCAAGGCGGCTCTAGTGGATGCACTAGTAGCACCTTGGACCTTCAAACTAGCTTATGTGTTCCCGCTGTTTCCTCTCATCCCCAGGCTGGTAGCCAGGATCAATCAGGAGAGGGCGTCGGTGATCTTGATAGCTCCTGCGTGGCCACGCAGGACTTGGTATGCAGATCTGGTGAATATGTCATCGGCTCCTCCTTGGAAGCTACCTTTGAGACGAGACCTTCTTGTTCAGGGTCCGTTCGAACATCCGAATCTGGTTTCACTCCAGCTGACTGCTTGGAGATTGAACGCTTGATCTTATCGAAGCGAGGGTTCTCAGATTCTGTTATCGATACTCTTGTTCAGGCCAGAAAGCCTGTAACTAGAAAGATTTACCACAAAATTTGGAAAAAATATATCTGTTGGTGTGAATCTAAAGGATTCCCTTGGGACAAGGTTAAGATTCCTAGGATTCTATCCTTCCTTCAAGAAGGATTGGAAAAAGGATTATCTGCAAGTTCCCTGAAGGGACAGATTTCTGCCTTGTCTGTGTTACTTCACAAAAAGCTGGCCGCTGTGCCAGATGTTCAAGCCTTTGTTCAGGCTCTGGTTAGAATTAAGCCTGTTTACAAACCTTTGACTCCTCCTTGGAGTCTCAATTTAGTTCTTTCAGTTCTTCAGGGGGTTCCGTTTGAACCCTTGCATTCCGTTGATATTAAGTTATTATCTTGGAAAGTTTTGTTTTTAGTTGCAATTTCTTCTGCTAGAAGAGTTTCAGAATTATCTGCTCTGCAGTGTTCTCCTCCTTATCTGGTGTTCCATGCAGATAAGGTGGTTTTACGTACTAAACCTGGTTTTCTTCCAAAAGTTGTTTCTAACAAAAACATTAACCAGGAGATTATCGTACCTTCTCTGTGTCCGAAACCAGTTTCAAAGAAGGAACGTTTGTTGCACAATTTGGATGTTGTTCGCGCTCTAAAAATTCTATTTAGATGCTACAAAGGATTTTAGACAAACATCTTCCTTGGTTGTTGTTTATTCCGGTAAAAGGAGAGGTCAAAAAGCAACTTCTACCTCTCTCTCTTTTTGGATTAAAAGCATCATCAGATTGGCTTACGAGACTGCCGGACGGCAGCCTCCCGAAAGAATCACAGCTCATTCCACTAGGGCTGTGGCTTCCACATGGGCCTTCAAGAACGAGGCTTCTGTTGATCAGATATGTAGGGCAGCGACTTGGTCTTCACTGCACACTTTTACCAAATTTTACAAGTTTGATACTTTTGCTTCTTCTGAGGCTATTTTTGGGAGAAAGGTTTTGCAAGCCGTGGTGCCTTCCATTTAGGTGACCTGATTTGCTCCCTCCCTTCATCCGTGTCCTAAAGCTTTGGTATTGGTTCCCACAAGTAAGGATGACGCCGTGGACCGGACACACCTATGTTGGAGAAAACAGAATTTATGTTTACCTGATAAATTACTTTCTCCAATGGTGTGTCCGGTCCACGGCCCGCCCTGGTTTTTTTAATCAGGTCTGATAATTTATTTTCTTTAACTACAGTCACCACGGTACCATATGGTTTCTCCTATGCAAATATTCCTCCTTAACGTCGGTCGAATGACTGGGGTAGGCGGAGCCTAGGAGGGATCATGTGACCAGCTTTGCTGGGCTCTTTGCCATTTCCTGTTGGGGAGGAGAATATCCCACAAGTAAGGATGACGCCGTGGACCGGACACACCGTTGGAGAAAGTAATTTATCAGGTAAACATAAATTCTGTTTTATGCTTACCTGATAAATTTATTTCTCTTGTAGTGTATCCAGTCCACGGCCCGCCCTGTCCTTTTTAAGGCAGGTCTAAATTTTAATTAAACTACAGTCACCACTGCACCCTATGGTTTCTCCTTTCTCTGTTTGTTTTCGGTCGAATGACTGGATATGACAGTTAGGGGAGGAGCTATATAGCAGCTCTGCTGTGGGTGATCCTCTTGCAACTTCCTGTTGGGAAGGAGAATATCCCATAAGTAATGGATGATCCGTGGACTGGATACACTACAAGAGAAATAAATTTATCAGGTAAGCATAAATTATGTTTTTATATTTCTTTAGACTTTTTATTGCTTTTTAAAGTTTATTATTTATACGGCAGTGTATTTAGGGTTGTGATTTTACAAAATCTGATTATGCTTTGATAGTTTCTGTGTAACTTTAACACATTTTGCTCATACTTTGTATATCTCTGTATCTTATACAAATTACATTGTGCTTTGTATTTTTTCTATTTAAAAAAAAAAAGAAATACTGACAGCTTGTTTCCCATAGAGCAAAGATTCTCTAGAGATAGCGAGAAATAATAGTGCAGACTTTACAGGGCTTCTCTATAAGAAAAAGAGAGAGATGAAAGATACCCTCCGTAGAAAGGGGTCGATTTATCAAAGGCTTCACAAGCTTTTCGACCCACTACGGCTGCAGGTTTTCACAAGAGAACCTGCACACCGTATTTAACAAGCAGCGGTCATCAGACCTCTGCTTCCCTTACCTTTCGCCACCTCTAAAGTGGTGAAATTCAATCTCCGACCAGGGAGATTGACAGCTCCTACCCGCGCTATTTACTGTGCGCGGGCAGGGGACGGGATTGCACGTGAGCGCAAAATAGCACTCCTGTGCAATGCTTAATTCCGCCAGGGGAATGTGCGCCCCTGTCCACCTCAGATTAATAAATCACCCCCAAAGAAATGAGGCCCTCTAATATACAGGTTTTTTCACAGGACAGTCTATTTGTAGTGAAAACATTTCGGTTTAATTTGAATTTACTGCAATTTAAAGTGACAGACACTAAATAAATGCTAGACAGAATGATGCATTCAAAGAAAAGATTCTGAGAATGTATTTTTTTTTTAAAGTTTCATAAGCTGTTTAAATATTAAAAAATGTAAGTGTAAAGTTTTACTGTCTATAAAACAATGGGAGCTGCCATGCCTTAGGTTACTTTCTCTTCTTTGGCCAATTAGGGACAGTTATAAAATAGGTCACTAGAGTGTGCAGCCAATGACTGTGTGGAATATAACAGTGTTCTGCACTCCCATTTCTAACAGGAACTGAAAAACTCAAAATTTCAGAATGGAATTATAGAAAAAGGGGACAAAATAAATAAAGTATATTGCAGATATATATATATATATATATATATATATATATATATATATATATATATATATATATATATATATATATATATATATATATATATATATATATATATATATATATATATATACATACATACATATACAGGGAGTGCAGAATTATTAGGCAAATGAGTATTTTGACCACATCATCCTCTTTATGCATGTTGTCTTACTCCAAGCTGTATAGGCTCGAAAGCCTACTACCAATTAAGCATATTAGGTGATGTGCATCTCTGTAATGAGAAGGGGTGTGGTCTAATGACATCAACACCCTATATCAGGTGTGCATAATTATTAGGCAACTTCCTTTCCTTTGGCAAAATGGGTCAAAAGAAGGACTTGACAGGCTCAGAAAAGTCAAAAATAGTGAGATATCTTGCAGAGGGATGCAGCACTCTTAAAATTGCAAAGCTTCTGAAGCGTGATCATCGAACAATCAAGCGTTTCATTCAAAATAGTCAACAGGGTCGCAAGAAGCGTGTGGAAAAACCAAGGCGCAAAATAACTGCCCATGAACTGAGAAAAGTCAAGCGTGCAGCTGCCAAGATGCCACTTGCCACCAGTTTGGCCATATTTCAGGGCTGCAACATCACTGGAGTGCCCAAAAGCACAAGGTGTGCAATACTCAGAGACATGGCCAAGGTAAGAAAGGCTGAAAGACGACCACCACTGAACAAGACACACAAGCTGAAACGTCAAGACTGGGCCAAGAAATATCTCAAGACTGATTTTTCTAAGGTTTTATGGACTGATGAAATGAGAGTGAGTCTTGATGGGCCAGATGGATGGGCCCGTGGCTGGATTGGTAAAGGGCAGAGAGCTCCAGTCCGACTCAGACGCCAGCAAGGTGGAGGTGGAGTACTGGTTTGGGCTGGTATCATCAAAGATGAGCTTGTGGGGCCTTTTCGGGTTGAGGATGGAGTCAAGCTCAACTCCCAGTCCTACTGCCAGTTTCTGGAAGTCACCTTCTTCAAGCAGTGGTACAGGAAGAAGTCTGCATCCTTCAAGAAAAACATGATTTTCATGCAGGACAATGCTCCATCACACGCGTCCAAGTACTCCACAGCGTGGCTGGCAAGAAAGGGTATAAAAGAAGAAAATCTAATTACATGGCCTCCTTGTTCAACTGATCTGAACCCCATTGAGAACCTGTGGTCCATCATCAAATGTGAGATTTACAAGGAGGGAAAACAGTACACCTCTCTGAACAGTGTCTGGGAGGCTGTGGTTGCTGCTGCACGCTATGTTGATGGTGAACAGATCAAAACACTGACAGAATCCATGGATGGCAGGCTTTTGAGTGTCCTTGCAAAGAAAGGTGGCTATATTGGTCACTGATTTGTTTTTGTTTTGTTTTTGAATGTCAGAAATGTATATTTGTGAATGTTGAGATGTTATATTGGTTTCACTGGTAAAAATAAATAATTGAAATGGGTATATATTTGTTTTTTGTTAAGTTGCCTAATAATTATGCACAGTAATAGTCACCTGCACACACAGATATCCCCCTAAAATAGCTAAAACTAAAAAAAAACTAAAAACTACTTCCAAAAATATTCAGCTTTGATATTGAGTTTTTTGGGTTCATTGAGAACATGGTTGTTGTTCAATAATAAAATTAATCCTCAAAAATACAACTTGCCTAATAATTCTGCACTCCCTATATATATATATATATATATATATATATATATATATATATATATATATATATATTGTGCATTCGTTAGGAACTGAATGTAGAAGAAAGCTGCTGCTCGTGGGATTCGGCTCTTTTCTGAATCACATTTATTCTTGTGAAAGTTAAACACACTAAGATCTAGATTTGCACAGATCCTAGTGTGTTGAACTTTCACAAGAATAAATGCGGCTATGAAAAGAGTAGAATCCTACGAGCAGCTATCGTCTTCCGCATTCATATCATAACAAAGGATCCAAATGCACACCCCTAGTATATATTGCATTCCTGTTAATTAAAAAAGTGTGTTGGGAATTTTGAGCAAACTTCACCTGCATATAACAATAGAGAACATACAAAAGTGTAATGTAGGTTGTAAAAGATACACAGAAATATGCAAAGTATAAACCTAATTTGTTAGGATTTGTAAAATCACTGCTTGATCTAAATGTATTTAAATATAAAACAGTGCAAAACTTACATGTAATAATACTGAAAGCACCCAATCTGAAGTGTAAAGCAATATAAAATACAAAGTGTAAGTGTAACAAAACTCTCATATCATGCAGTGCTATATTACATTGGGCTTGTCTCTCCTTCACATACAGAAATGAGAGCAATCTTTGATCATTCAGTGAGTTCAGCCCTTGTGAAGTCTGCACTACAATTTCTCTCCAAGCAGAAGAATATTTTTTTCTGCCAGAATAATTCTTTTCAGCCAGTGAGAAATTGTTTCCTAGGATTTTGTAGCAGATACTCATCCACTTCCAGGTCATGTACCCTTTAAATTAAAACCGCTTGCACTTAACACTTTATTTGCACAAACAATATGTTTAAAATGTCTTTAACTACTGCCCTTTCATATACATTATAGGAGAAAAACAAATAATATCCTTTTTAAAGTATGAGTCCTGCTTTTTACTTTGTTGCATCTAAAACAAATATTTTAAAATGTGTGGGGATTTTTTTTTTTTTTTTTAGTTTTTGTAAAACATGTAAAACATAATACCCAAATGTTTAAACACTTGAAAGTGATGCAGCATAGCTGTAAAAAGCTGACTAGAAAATATCTCCTGAACATCTCTATGTAAAAAAGAAAGATATTTTACCTCAAAAGTTTCTCAGTAGCCACCTCCCATTGTAAAGGATTTCTAAGCAGCATTTTAGTGTTTCTGTCCTGGGACAGCTAAAAGGATGAGCATTGTGCACTCATCTTATTTCACTATTCAGCTTACTATGAAATCTCATGAGAGTTAAGTCAAATCTCATGAGATAACAATAAAAGAGTTCATGACCTCAGCACTGCTGATGCTGATTGGCTGCTGTTCATTTCTTCTTCTTCTTCTTCTTCTTTTTTTTTTTTTTTTTTTTTTTTTTTTAACCTGCATCTGGGAGCAGCTGAGTATAACTTTTTACACAGAACTCACTCTGCTGAGCTGAGGAGATTGTGAGGTAAAATATCTTCATTTTTTACATAGAGATGCTCAGGTGATATTTTCCTGTCAGCTTTTTACAGTTATACTGCATCAGTTTCAAGTTATTTAGCATATGAGTATTATGTCCCTTTAAATGTAAATATTCATGCTATTTCAATAAGATTTATATAAAAATTGTGCAGGATATATAGATAAAAGTTTACAAAATATTTTAAAACCTTCATGTAGCACTGGCAGTGATTTTTCTTTGTAAGATTTTGTATTTCTACTAAATAATAATGCTTTAATTTTCTCCTCATTTTACTGTACTTAAAGAGACAGTCTACACCAGAATTTTTATTGTTTTAAAAGATAGATAATCCCTTTATTACCCATTCCCCAGTTTTGCATAACCAACACAGTTATAATAATATACTTTTAACCTCTGTGATTATCTTGTATCGAAGCCTCTGCAAAGTGCCCCTTTTTCAGTTCTTTTGACAGACTTGCAGTCTAGCCAATCAGTGCCTGCTCCCAGATAACTTCACGAGCACAGTGTTATCTATATGAAATACGTGAACTAACACCCTCTAGTGGTGAAAAACTGTTAAAATGCAATCTGAAAAGAGGTGGGCTTCAAGGTCTAAGAAATTAGCATATGAACCTCCTAGGTTAAGCTTTCAACTAAGAATACCAAGAGAACAAAGCAAAATTGGTTATAAAAGTAAATTGGAAAATTGTTTAAAATTACATACTCTATCTGAATCATGAAAATTTATTTTGGCCTAGACCGTCCCTTTTAAATAAGGCATATTAGTACTACATGTCAGTTAGCAGAATTTTTAAAATGCATTTGCTGTTGTGAAAATGCTTGTTGCCCATGACGCTTGGAGCATGCACTATGGTCAGTGGTGCATGCACACGTTTTGCTTTTTAGCTGTCATGATTAGTGCTTTGTTTGGATGGAAAGATTTTGGCAGTGAGACTACCTGTAGCCTCTACTAATGATCTAATTATCATGGTCTGTCTCCTCCCCCACCAGAAACACAATATCAAGTTTATCTATCTGTCAGTCTAGCATTGGTGTTT
The DNA here is from genome assembly GCF_027579735.1 of Bombina bombina. Taxonomy (NCBI): domain Eukaryota; kingdom Metazoa; phylum Chordata; class Amphibia; order Anura; family Bombinatoridae; genus Bombina; species Bombina bombina. The sequence continues at coordinate 412,142,447 of NC_069499.1, read as the reverse complement.
TTATTAGTAACATACAAATGGTACATTTTTTTTAGATTCATAAACATGTGACTGGTTTGAAACTCTGCCGACTTCTTTCCTTGTTTTATAAACAGCTCTTGAAAAAAATCAAGAGACCATTGCAAAACTATCAGTTTCTCTAGTTTAGCTATTTATAGGTATGGGTTTGAGTAAAAGGAACGTTTTTGTTTTATTTTATAAATTACTAGCAACATATCTCCCAAAATCCAAATAAAAAATATTGTCAATTAGAGCATGTATTTGTCGAAAATGACAACCGGTAAAAATAACAGCAAGTTTATATTCATTTTTAAACAACTCAATACTAATGTTTTTAACTTGGCAAAATCAACAGTTGATGGAATAACCCTTATTTTTAATCGCAGCTTTCATGGGTCTTGGCATGCTCTTCACCAGTCTTTCATTTTGCTGTTGGGTGATTTTTTTTCATTTATTTTTTGCCACTCCTGGTGCCAAAATTCAAGCAGCTCGTATTGTTTGATGGCGTGTGACCATCCATCTTCCTCCTGATCACATTACAGAGGCTTTCAATGGGGTTCGGGTCTGGAGATTGGGCTGGCCATGACAGGGTCTTGATCTGGTGGTCCTCCAACCACACCTTGATTGACCTGGCTGTGTGGCATGGAACATTGTCCTGTTGGGGGAAAAAAAACAATCATCAGGGTTGGGGAACATTGCCAGAGCAGAAAAAAAACAAGTTTTCTTCCAGGATCCTTCATTAAGATAATGAGTAGTTTAAAATAATCGGTAGTTTATAGAATAAAACAAAAAGTTTATTTTATTCAAACGGATACATATAAATATAAATTGTAAAACCAGAGAAACCTCGGCAGAGTTTCCAACTAGTCCATGAAGGTACGTTTTTATATATTCCTGCCCTTCTTACTTGTGTTTGTTCACTTTCTCTCTTTTTTTTTTTTTTTTATAACTTTATTGGAAAATAAGTAAAATATATATTGTGTATATAATATAAAAAACAATTGTACATGCGTTCTAAAAAGACTATCTTCTCTCAATTGCAAAATTGCATTTTTCTCCTTCCCATTTTAAGCATCAGAATAAAAAATACAAGTCATTTGCTCTTAATACTTTTCTCTTTTCCTCCTCTTTCTCTCTTTTCCTCCTCTTTCTCTCTTTTCCTCCTCTTTCTCTCTTTTCCTCCTCTTTCTCTCTTTTCCTCCTCTTTCTCTCTTTTCCTCCTCTTTCTCTCTTTTCCTCCTCTTTCTCTCTTTTCCTCCTCTTTCTCTCTTTTCCTTCTCTTTCTCTCTTTTCCTCCTCTTTCTCCTATTTTTCTCTCTTTTTCTCTTTCAGAATCAGAATAAAAAATACAAGTCATTTGCTCTTAATACTTTTCTCTTTTACTCCTCTCTTTCTCTCTCTTTTCCTCCTCTCTCTTTTTCTTTCTTTTCTCTTTCTCTCTGTCTCTGTCTCTCTGTCTCTTTCTCTCTGTCTCTTTCTCTCTGTCTCTCATATTGGTCTATTAAGGATAATATTTTTGGGATGTATTTTTCTGGATTAACTACGCATAACAAAAGATGATCTGCAAATAGTGACGTCTTAATATTTGCTTTCCTCATGGGATAACCTGGTATTAGCAACTTTAATTTTATTGCCAGTGTTTTCAATACTAAATTCAAAAGAAGGGATGCCAAGGGACAGCTTTCTGATTCACTAAAATATAAGCTAGGCATTTAGTATATCTTTTTTTGGCTATCTCTAAAAATGTTCCTGTTATTCCGTAATTTTCCAAAGTGTCAAATAGGAATGACCATTCCACCCTACCAAAAGCTTTTTTTTGCATAAATAGCAGAAAAGTCTCCGGCCTTAACTTACTTTTATTCTCCTTCACTAATATAGATTCTTTATAAATTAGTTGTAATATTTTTTTTTTTTTTGCTGAGTTTCTACCCGCAATAAATCCAGATTGATCTGTGTGAATAAGTAAAGGCATACATTTTTTGAGACTATCTGCTATGAGTTTAGTTAGAATCTAATAATCCAGATTTAGCAATGATATGGGTCTATATGATTCTGGATATAACGGATCTTTCTCTGGTTTTAAAATCAAAGTAATATTTGCCGTTTTGAAACTGTCTGAGATTTTTACTTATCTTTATTTCACTAACGGGGTAACTATCTCGTGCTCTAGCATTTTATACATTTCCACCAGTAAATCAACTGGGCCAGTTTTGTTCACTTTCTAACTCTGTTTTTAAAAGATATTGTGCTCATAGTGTACTTAGCTTTCTGTTGGTCAGGGGCTATAGTTTCATGATAGATTTAACATATTAAAGGGACATTGTACTCTAAAATGTTCTTCCCTTTTGATGTATTTCTCAATGGTCATTTCCCCCCCAAAGTTGTATTAAAAAAGGATAAATCTACATATAATATCTTTCATAAACAAGAAGTATAAATACAGAGTTCACAGTTTATAAGTACTAAGGTATAAGATAAAGAAACCTGTGTCAGCCAAGAAATGGCTCTTAAATTCTAACAAAAGTATCTATTTAGGTCTTAGTTGCCCCACGTTCTAGTACTATGTTGGTGTACTCCCCACCTCCACTCTTTCAAATGACCTTGCAGTTTGACAAATACATTTTGAAATCATTAAACATGTCTAGTTTTTTAAGTCTATATTAAATGTATTCTTTCAAAGGTAAAATTATGTTCTACCTGTTCAAGCCACGTGCTGATGTGGAAACATCATGGGACTTCTATTTACGGGCGATTTTAAAATATTGGCAGCTTTCAATACAAATTGGAATAATGTAAGACGTACCTTACAATTATACTTAGGTGGCACGTTCATCAAGGCAATAGCAGGGTCAGGGAAAAGTCTCCTCCAAGCAGTAATTTCATAACGTTCTTAAACTTATTCCAAAAAAGGCACAACTTCAGACAGTCTCACTAAATATGAAGCATTTGTACCTGCGCCTCAGCACCTTTAGTACATTACAGTTAGGGAACAGTCATTTTAATTGTACAGGCGGCAAATGCCATCTTGTGAGGATCGTGTAGTTCATTTCAATAAGTTTGCAGAGGTAGATTACTTTTTGGTATGAGTATAAAAATTTTGACCAATTGGGCATTCCTTACCCTGCTCCCAATGCCAGCTAGACATGTATGAAAGCAGACTCCCCGCATTAGCCCCCAGCAATAGTTTTCTGGCCAGCGATAAAGTACTGTGACGAATCGAACCTTTTCAACGTCACAATAGAGGGGTGTGGGCATGAAGGGGTTAATAGCACACAGCTCTGGTTCCCTTAACCTTGTAACTCTACAAAAGGACCTTAAAGGGACACCACATTAACCCCCAAATCCTGTTCTTACTGCTCTAATTAACTATTTCTGTCACCACCAAAACTTCTAAATTAAAGGGGCGTTTTGGAACCCCCAAAAACGCACACAATTTAACAATTAGGTAAAGTGCCTTTAACCTTGTCTCAACAGGAGTGTGAATTTGAATATTAGAGCCCATATGTGTTTTAATAACAAAAATATCAATACAGGTTAAACGGTACAAAATTATAAAGCCATTCAAAATAACATACAGTTGCAAAGTTACAATTCTTTAAATAGAAACTGGGACATAAAAATAATAGAAACACAACATCCATTGTATTACCAAGTTCCTTTTAGATATGTGGAGAACTGCTTTTCATTGTTTTGGCTGCTTGGGTCCCAGCAATTCTAACCAATAGTCTTTCTGTTACATACACTTAAACTAAACTTTCTTCTTCTTGTCAAAGACACCACCCTTGTTATAATTTACAACAAGGTTTAGCCAATGCACAGCTAGCCGTGGCTCATCATATCAGTCTCCAAGGGGAGGAGTGTTTTGCATTACTACACACAGTTACACAAAGAACTCTTCACCTCAAACCTGTGACAGGCTAAGGAGGGGGGGGGGGGTCTCAGCTTACAGCTTTTCTGAAAACAGATTTCACACAAAGAAAAAGCAATTCACATTAACCCTTTCCAGGCTGAGACCACAATGCCACCTCTGCTGGATAGCCAATCCAGGTATCAACTACTCCACATGATTGTATCATAAGTACCTCTAAGGGGAGACTCAATAAGACATGCTTGCTGAAAAGGGGTAAGCGATCTTAGGAAATCACTTTTGTAGGGAGATGAGTGTATGAGATGAGTGATTATATTTATTTTCTGTTCTTAAACACCCTCAACACCTTGTCTAACTCCTGCCCAAGCTTGAGTTTGCCATTATTTAATAATGTACATATGGCAATAGAATGACTCAAATAATGTGCTCCCCCGTGGCTACATCAGTCACCAGACTACCCACTATCTCTGCATTAGTGGACACTGGAGATGGGGGGCCTCAATGAGGAGTTTTTTTGTGTATTTAGTTAATAGTTTTCTCCAGAGACCAAAAACATTCCTGTATAAAGGGAATGATTTTTGTAAGGGTTGGCTGGCTTTGCATGGCAATCCAACATAGAGTCCCTACCGAAAGCACTTGCAAGGTGTGTGAATCAACCAATACCAAGACTTATAACAGATGGTTTTTATGCTAATCTAGGATTTGTTGTAAGCATACAGCATTATAATAAGATTTGAATAGTGGAACTCCCAATCCCCCATCACAGAGAGTCCTACACATAGTCTTCATGTTAATCCAATGTCCAAGTTTTCCCCAAACAATGGATTTAAATGAGCTTTGTGTTTGCATGATAAAAGATCATGGAGGGAGATGGGGACTGCCTGAAGAATGTACAATAAGCACGGGAGGACATTTTTCAGGGACTAAATCCTACCCCACCAAGACTAAGGCCAATCTTTCCACTCCCCCAAATCCCTCAATGGTCCATTTTATATGTTAGAGTGCATTTTATTTGTCCAAATGTCTTCTTTACCTTTATTTTGCTGTTTTAAATAGTTTGTTTTTTGTCAGTTGAAACCACTACATAAACTAAAAATTTGAACACAAATATATTCTCTGTAGAAATGCCATTTCAACAGGAGACAATTTGTTGTTGGGGAGTGAGATTTTTGTACTTAAAATACCTGATTGTGCTCCTGCTGCAAGAATGAGTAAGAATTCAGGCTTTTTCCTGAGCTTGAAACCCATTTTGTTTAGTTTTGTTTCTTGATTCAGCTAGATCATACACTTTTAAACAACTTTCCAGGTTACTTATATTAATATTGCATCATTCAAGAGCAGCTGATTGGTGGCTGCATGCAAGTGCCTTTTTGTCATTGTCTCACCCAATGTGTCCAGCTAGCTCTCAGTAGTGTATTGCTGCTCCTTCCACAAAGGATACCAGATTGTCAAAAGTTGATATGAATCATGGGAAAAAAAGGCTTTCATGTCCCTTTTTAATGTTGGCGCACACATAAATATCTGATCAGGCTGCCAGCATAAAACACACATGTTGATTAATCACTTGGCTTCTGGTAAAATAATCAAGTCACACAATGATAAAACTCCCTTGGCTGCCAGTTTCCTGACCTTCCCCCACTATCGTAAGAAGAGAGCCCTGGGTGCAGCAGGAGAGTGGGAGAAGTAAACTAGGCCCAGAATGGAGAAGATTCTGACCTGTGCTTGCTGTATGCCAGAGGGTTGTAGGCAAACCTGGAAAAATATTATTGGGTGCCCAGTCACAATATCTGATTTGCCATTGCAACCTCATGTTGATTTGAGCCCCTTGTATGAGATGCAGAATGGCTGTTAGTGTTGAAGAGTGGTCTCAATAAGACATTCCATGGGTGTATTGACAATTGAGTACTGCAGCTCTAGGAAAGTAGCTTCTTCTCATGTGAACCAACTCAATTTGCGCTTCTGCCCCTTGCATTATTGCATTTTGTAATGACTGCCACCTGTGATCTTGCAGACCTGACAGATTTTTATCCGTCTAGGCAAGTGGTCTTCAAAGTGTGAGACGGCCTCCCCAGGGGGGCGCCAGAGCATATAAGGGGAGGCACAAAGGCATTGACGCTTTGCATTATCCTATGAAAACCACAGGCAGCAGCTATGTCATGGTGGAATAATAATAAGGCAAAGTGCAGGATGCAAGTACAAGAAAGCCACTGAGGTGGGAATCACTCAGACTGCTTTGCATTTGTTGTTTTGATCAGTAACTTGTGTTTAACACGAGTTTGTTTTGAAAAGTGAGTGAAGCTCCTTAGTTGAGCAAAATCAGCTCTTGAGAGCTTTGTGTGAACCCTGTCTCAGATGTAAATTTCACAAATTTAAAATAAAAATGTCAATTTCTTTTAAAGAGAAAAAATAAAGTAACATATTATAGGGGGTGAGGGCTTGTAAATTTCACCAGAGGGGGAGGCCCACCGCTTAAAGGGACATTATACACTCATTTTTTCTTTGCATAAATGTTTTGTAGATGATCTATTTATATAGCCCATAAAGTTTTTTTTTTAAATAAATGTATAGTTTTGCTTATTTTTAAATAACATTGCTCTGATTTTCAGACTCCTAACCAAGCCCCAAAGTTTTATGTGAATACTGTCAGATACCTACTCCAGCTTGCTCCTGTTTGTGTAAAGGGTCTTTTCATATGCAAAAGAAGGGGGAGGGGGGTGTCTTATTTGCCACTTGCAGTGGGCTTTCCAGCTACCTTTTCAACAGAGCCAAACTGACAGCTTTTAAGTAAGTTTTTAAACAGTTTTATACTGGATTTTTATATCAGTATCTGTTCATCTTATTCTTTATAGTAGTGTCTATTACATGCAGTTATATGAAAATGAGTGTATACTGTCCCTTTAAGACTTTAAAAAGCCTTGTTCCTTCTCTGTGCTTCTCATCTACATATAGTCACTTACATTTATATCCAACTATCAGCATGAGCTGCCTGTGTGCTCCATATTGCTGCTTTTCCTGGTCTAACGTACCAGGGGAAAAAAATCACTGGTCTTGTAGGAAATTATTTGTAAGGGCTAGATTTAAGTAATTGGGGTGTTTTTTATGTTGGTGTCGTTGAATGTCCCCTAGAATTCTCAGTGTGGATCACAAAAGCATATATGTGATGCTAATATCAGAACAAACAAATTTGAAAGCAAGTCTTGGATAAATTTCAATCCGCAGAACTTTTAAAAAATAAATCACAGAGGGAATCCAAAAATAACAGCATGTTAAACAGAAATTCTGCTTTAAATAAACGCCTCTATGATATTGCTGTGGAACGGCAGTCATGCTTGTAGACCTAGTCTATTTATTGTGTTCCTTTTATTTACGCATTTAAATGTTTAAGGTTTATTTTTACCTTTGTGAATTATAGCAAAGCCTGTGCAAAATGGAATCCTGCTAGTGATGCAGACATCGCTTTCGAAGTCCTTGGCAGAGTTTCAGCTATCTAAACCACTTGCCATATGCCCAGAATAGCAAAACTGTAGTGTATGTTTGATTGGATTCTTTTAATAAGATACAGAATAAATTATTTGCATTTGTTTATTTTTTATTTTTGCGAAAAGTGACAGAAAATTACAAGCAAATAATGAAATAACCATCAGTAACCCCCCCCCCCGTATGTTTATTCCCAGGACTCTAATTAGCTTGTACCTTTTTTCATCAAAACCAATTACAGGTACAGGATACTTAGAAAAGATAACTTCTTATTGAAATTACCCTTTGCTATTTAAAAACACAATGGTAAATACCAGTGACGTGCAGTGACGTCAGAGGCTGGTGAGGCAGGATATGCCTTCATTCTTTAGATATCCTTTGTTGAAGAAATAGTAATGCACATGGGTGAGCCAATCACATGAGGTATCTATGTGCAGCCACCAATCAGCAGCTACTGAGCATATTTAGATATGATTTTCAACAAAGGACATCAAAATAATGAAGAAAATTAGATATTAGATGTAAATTGGAAAGTTATTTAAATTTGCATATGGGTTTCATATGGGTTTCATGTCCCTTTAAATGGTGTCTTGGAAAACTGGTCAACTTAGTAAACAAATGATTTTAGTCTAAAGGATTGTAACAGAAACTCTTGCCAGATAACACAATGCTTGCTCTGATTATGAGATCTAGAAATCCATGCCCATTAAAATATGTTTAAAACATACTTTTTACTTTAATGCTGCAAATTATGCTTATAGATTCTTTCATTACATAAGGGATGAGAGTCAGAGGGGGAGGAAGAGAGACAGAGAAAGAGACCATGGGGGAGAACAACACATAAGGAGAGAGATGGATTGAGAGAGAGAGACACACACACACAAGGGGGGGGACCACTGCATTTTAAGTAATAAAACAGCAGAGCTACAGAGAGTTCAGAAAATTAGTCTATAAATTAGTGTGAAGTACAGAGGCAAGCTGCTAAGTTAGTGGGTGTAAAGTTTGAGTAAACAAAATACAAAAACGACCCTGCTGTAAAAGAGTAAACAAACACTAAACCACATTCATTAAATTATCATTTTAACTAACAGAATCCCTTTTTAGTAAAATCTTACTTCAATAAGATGTGGCTGAAACGGTGTTCTCTGTGCCTCTCTCCTGCTCTGGAAGGATTCAGGAAGTGACAGTGGCACATTCCACTGCACTTAGAGGGGAAGAACAGAACTCTCTTTTTCACTTTAGCAAAGCTGTCGGCTTCACAGGACAGCAACAAAATATATGAAAGTTGTTTTTTTCCGTTTTTGTTTTGTTTTATATGATTTAACATCCAGCCCCAACCCTATGTTCCACTTACTAATGCCTCTCGCTGGATTGGTTCAGCCCAAATAGGACTGCCTCAAATAAGCAGTTAATGGGCCATGCAATGATCTTAACCACTTTCATCCAGTAGATGGCGCAGCATGTTGTGTAATGGTGGGCAGACCTGCTTGTGCCTCTTCATTGCACAACATATAGCTGTGAGAAAAAAAAATGCTGGGAAAAAAAAATTAAAATTTTTTTTTTAAAGCCAATAAAAAAAATATATTTTTGCCCATATGAGAGATGAATCACTGCCTCACCTGCCTCTAGTGACTGCACATCACTGGTAAATACATGTGTTGATAGTCAAGTGGCTGCAAATTACACTTTTTAAAATACCCCCTGCATTCATTATGCGTTTTATAGTGGGGGCAAAAAAGGTATGTGTATGAACATGAAGTTGTAAGTAAGATGGCAAACTGTAAATAGTCCAAATCTAGTAATAAAGTGAATGTAAACTTTGAGGAATGTGTGCCCGGCTTCCTCCAATCACGGCATGGCCTCGGGCAATGTTTTCTCTGGGGGGGAAGCCGTGATTGGAGGAAGCCGGATTCTTAATTTCTGATGTAAGAAGAGACGAGCGGCAGGCAGGGGAATCGTTGGTCAGCGTCATGAAGAAATGGTAAGTATTTTAACAAAATGGCTGAAATGTAAACTTTGATGAATGAAAGTACCCCAATTTTTAATACACATTCCTCAAAGTTTACATTCAATTTAAACTAAAAATCCTCTAGCCATACATTTATGAAATAACACAATTTATCATAATATAACATGATATTAACAGGAAGTGCATATTCGTACACAACTGTACCGTATTATAGAAAATCCCTGGTTAAGGGCAACTGCCACGTTGCTGTTAGCGGATAGGGATGTTTTTTTTCAGTGAATGCGAATGTATATTGAAGGACCATAAAAACCTTGACATTTTCAGATAAAATGTTTAGTAAAGCATTATAAAACAATTTTGCAATATATTTTCATTTTGTCCTACCTTCATGTAATGTAGCTGTAAAAATTGAGTAATTTTCCATTCTCAGAACTTGAAACGTACCCTGCTACATATATGCCCCATATAGCTTGCTGCTTGCACCTCTAAACCAATAGCTGCATGTTCATACAGATCACTGTCAGTTGACACGCACGGCTATTGGTTCAGAGGTACAAATGTCACCTCATTGAAGTTTAGCGCTGTGCAACGGCATAGAAAGGGTGAGTTCAGCACCCTTTTTTTTACATATCTTATCACTTAAACTCCACTTGATTTTTAGTGATGGTAAATCCTAGCTTTTGTTATACGCTTGGATTAACCATCACTTTAAGTATAGAATCTTTTAGTATAAGTAGTGAAACCACAGGCAAAATCAGGTATTTTTAATTCTGAAATAAAGCTAAACTAGCTATTTGTAAACAATGTACAGTTGTGCTCATAAGTTTACATACCCTGGCAGAATTTATGGTTACTTGGCCATTTTTCAGAGAATATGAATGATAACACAAAAACTTTTCTTTCACTCATGGTTAGTGTTTGGCTGAAGCCATTTATTAATCAACTGTGTTTACTCTTTTTAAATCATAATGACAACAGAAACTACCCAAATGACCCTGATCAAAAGTTTACATACCCTGGAGATTTTGGCTTGATAACATGCACACAAGTTGACACAAAGGGGTTTGAATGGCTATTAAAGGTAACCATCCTCACCTGTGATCTGTTTGTCTGTAATTAGTGTGTGTGTGTGTGTGTATAAAAGGTCAATGAGTTTCTGGACTCCTGACAGACCCTTGCATGTTTCATTAAAGTTTCTGGATTCTGAGTCATGGGGAAAGTAAAAGAATTGTCAAAGGATCTGCGGGGAAAGGTAGTTGAACTGTATAAAACAGGAAAAGGATATAAAAAGATATCCAAGGAATTGAGAATGCCAATCAGCAGTGTTCAAACTCTAATCAAGAAGTGGAAAATGAGGGGTTCTTGAAACCAAACCATGGTCAGGTAGACCAACTAAAATTTCAGCCACAACTGCCAGGAAAATTTTGTTTGGGATGCAAAGAAAAACCCACAAATAAATTCAGGTGAAATACAGAACTCTCTGAAAACATGTGGCTGTTTCAAAATGCACAATAAGGAGTCAGTTGAAGAAAGATGAGCTGCATGGTCGAGTCGCCAGAAGGTAGCCGTTACTACTCAAATGCCACAAAGTATCCTGCTTACAGCACGCCAAACAGCACAGAGACAATCCGTAAACCTGGCACAAAGTCATTTGGAGTGATGTGACCAAAATTGAGCTTTTTGGCCACAACCATAAACGCTACATTTGGAGAGGAGTCAACAAGGGCTATGATGAAAGGTACACCATTCCTACTGTGAAACACGGAGATGGATCACTGATGCTTTGGGGGAAGTGTGAGCTACAAAGACACAGAAAATTTGGTTAGAATTTATGGCAATATGAATGCAGTATGTTATCAAAAATACTGGAGGAAAATTTGCATTCATCAGCCCGGAAGCTGTGCATGGTACATACTTGAACATTCCAACATGATGATGATCCTAAACACAGGACCAAGTCAACCAGTCATTGGCTACAGCAGAATAAAGTGAAGGTTCTGGAGTGGCCATCTCAGTCTCCTGACCTCAATATCATTGAGCCACTCTGGGGGGGATCTCAAACATGCAGTTCATTCAAGACAGCCCAAGAATTTACAGGAACTGGAGGCTTTTTGCCAGGAAGAATGGGCAGCTTTACCATCTGAGAAGATAAAGAGACTCATCCACAAATGCCACAAAAGACTTCAAGCTGTCATTGATGTTAAAGGGGGCAATACACGGTATTTAGAACTAGGGTATGTAAACTTTTGATCAGGGTCATTTGGGTAGTTTCTGTTGTCATTATGATTTAAAGAGTAAACACAGTTGATTGATGATAAATGGCTTCAGCCAAACACTAACCATGAGTGAAAGAAAAGTTTTTGTGTTATCATTCATATTCTCTGAAAAATGGCCAAGAAATCATAAATTCTGCCAGGGTATGTAAACTTATGAGCACAACTGTAATACTCTCCAATAGGTAAAATTAATCATAGGTAACATATTAAAGGGGAGAAAAGTTTAGGGTGCACTCTCCCTTTTATTGTCAGGTAGGCTTGAATGAATTTATGTAGACCTTTTGACTGTTTCATCTTTTTGCTAATGACTGACCTCTAGATTAAAAAATGATGATTCAATGCGTGTGTGTATTTTGTGACAACAGGCGTCCAAAAAGGTGAAACTGTATGCATATTTTTATTCTTAATCAATACGGAATGCACCAAATCACCCTGACCCATAATTCATGCATACGAGTGTGTATTTTACGTCCAAATACTCATCAATATGTATGAAAGCGATGTAAAAGCTTTTATATTTGCATGAAGACCATACGAAGGCTTTTACATATCTAAGAATATTACATATATATATATATATATATATATATATATATATATATTTATGCAAAATGCTCCTATTTATGTTTAATTGCTTACTGTTGTTGCAGATTGCTCTGATGAAGAATCTGTGCCATAAAACATAGATACTTTATCTGCGTGTGCCACTGTGTTGGCTCGATTTTACTCCAGCGAGCAGATAGAGAATTTTGTTTTTGCGTGAGTAGTTGTCCTACAATCCATAGAGAAATCTAAAAGCAAATTCTGTAGCCTAGAAATGCTGCAAATCAAATAGCTGGTTGAGGCAATTTGCAGCATTTTGAAGAAAACTCACACTAAACAATTTACTTTTTGGCCTCTGGGGAGAGTGGAACAAACATCATTTTTGCACAGAAGGGAGAGGTTTTCTAATGTCCCTTTTTACAATGTAAATTTGTATATTGAGAGTGATTGGTTTAAAACCTGTTTTCTGTGGGGAAAAGTTGAATAGAAGCAATATCTGATTTTAACATGTAAATACAGTTTGGATATAATTTATTTATAGAAACAAATGCTCTTGCAACCAGTTTTGTAATTGGAGAAGACGGCACGTACAGAGATGATCCATTATTTTCTACAGGCAAAGGATGTTGTGTTCTGTCTGTGGATCATACTTCAGCGCCATGAGATTATGTACAGCCTGAGTCTTTGTCATCCTTATTGGAAGCATGGTCTAGCTATGAGTGCTTAAGTCTGCTGCACAGAAAAGGGCTTTGTAAAATGTGCCAATTTTTTCGTTTTACAAAGAATACCACAAACAAAAAGTTCATTATTCTGTCTCTCTGACCAGGTTAGCTACTTCCTTAATGAAGAAGACGGCGTTCCAGCTTTGTATGTCTGTCTGCTTTTGTGGGCTGTGAGTAATAGTCACCTCTACAGTATATTTTTATGAACTAATGTAGTTCTTCCATTACATTCTCTCTTCTTTTTTTTTTTGTTTGTATAAAATCAAATCAAACGTATTTCTCTGCAGTTGTGCGTATCGGCTAATCATGTATACACCTGTAACAGTTGCACAGGGACATATTTCCTTCTATATTAAAGGGACAGTCAAGTCAAAGTTAAACTTTCATGATTCAGATAGGGCTTGTAATTTTAAACTTCCCAATTTACTTTTATCTTGATAATTTTTGTTGAAAGCTAAACCTAGGTAGGCTCATATGCTAATTTCTAAGCCCTTGAAGCTGCCTCTTACCTCAGTGCATTATTTTACAGCTATACAGCGCTAGTTCATGTGTGCCATATAGATAACATTGTGTTAACATAGAGAGGTATTTGAGTCAGCACTGATTGGCTAAAATGCAAGTCTGTCAAAAGAACTGAGATAAGGGGACAGTCTGCAGAGGCTTAGATACAAGGTAATCACTGTGATGGAAAGTATATTAATATAACTGTGTTGGTTATGCAAAACTGGGGAATGGGTAATTCAGGGATTATCTATCTTTTTAAACAATTACAGTTCTGGAGTAAACTGTCCCTTTAAACAATAAACATTTTCAAGTAGACTGTCCCTTTAAGTGTAATCATTATCTACATAAAGTGAAAAATGTTTGGAGATGTTGAACTATGTGTAGTTTAAAAAAATAAATACATTTTTGCTATTTTGCTCCATTTTCATTTTATTTAAGTCTGTAAATTGTGGGATTTCCAATTCTAAGAAATGGAAGTGCTCGCTGCACTCAGTCTTCACAAGCCTTGAAAAACTATGGAGATTGTGTTAGTCCAATAACAATTCTGACTTGGTTTCTTCAAAGAAGGTGTTATTCCATTAGAATATTGTATGGTGTTTGCTGCCCCTTTAAAGGGACATTATACACTCATTTTTTCTTTGCATAAATGTTTTGTAGATCTATTTATATAGCCCATAAAGTGTTTTTTTTAGATAAATGTATAATTTTGCTTATTTTTAAATAACATTTAACATTACTCTGACTCCTAACCAAGCCCCAAAGTTTTATGTGAATACCGTCAGCTACCTTCTCCAGCTTGCTCCTGTTTGTGTAAAGGGTCTTTTCATATGCAAAAGAAGGGGGAGGGGGGAGGGTCTTATTTCCCACTTGCAGTGGGCTTTACAACTACCTTTTCAACAGAGCTAAACTGAGAGTTTCTAAGTAAGTTTTTAAACGGTTTTATACTGGATTTTTATATCAGTTTCTGTGCATATTATTCTTTATAGTAGTGTCTTTTTTACATGCAGTTATATGAAAATGAGTGTATACTGTCCCTTTAAATATGTCAAATTTTTATCATCCCAACAAAAAGTGACCCCTTTTTTAATTCAAAGGGTCTGTTAATAATCTTTCCGTTCTGGTGACTTTGGGGAGATTAACTAAGATGTCTCAGTTTTAGAAATGCAAATTTTAGCTTGAGAGCTGTTTATCTGCAGTGTTCTGTACGCGAAAGAGAGACACCTACATTACAATAAAATGAAAAAGCCCCTAAAGCTTTTGTGTAATTTCTTTCCATTCTGGCCCAAACAGTTTAGCGCAACCAAAGGTCTGGCCTTCCATTACATAGTATTCGTCTGCATGTTGAGTGTCTGGAGCAGGACAAAATGTTTCATTGATCATTTAATAGCAAAATTCCCATGCAAGCAGCAGATGTGTATTGATAGAAATGTAGGAGACAGAAAACTGTGAAAGACCATTTGTGTGGCTGTACGATAGGCAGGTAGAGTGTGTGGCACATATGTTTTTATATTTATGTATGTATTAGTATTTCTACAGTGTGCTCAGCCTTCAAAGGCGATAGGAATTTGTTGGACAACCCTGCATTATAGGAAAGCCAAATTAAAGGAGCAACGTTGTAATATAAAATGCATCTGAGAAAAAGAATTGGAGAGGACATTTTTAGATGTTTAGGACCTGTACTGTACTTTTTGACTTGCATCAAAAATTAAAAGCCACTGTGTGGCAGCTAGACAATGGTTGTGTGGACCTTTTTAAAGGACCACTAAATACTGTAAAATTGAATTATTAACAAATACACAATAAATTGCAATGCAATAGCACCTAATTTGAAATGAGCAGTAAAATATTTTCTTGCAAATGTCAGTTAATCCAATGTCCCTTCCCCCCTGTTTAATGTGACAGTCATCAGCCAATCACAAAATGCATAAATGTATACACTGTACACTTTTGCACATGCTTAGTAGCCTCAAAAGTGTGCATCCAAAAAGAATGTGCACATCTGGATAATGGAAGTATATTGGAAACTTTTTTTTATTGCATACTCTATCTGAATCATGATACTTTAGTTTTGACATTAGTGGCCCTTTAATACATTAGCCTCAAGCCGTACATAGCAATGTAAAGGGTAAGAGTAGAACTAAAGTGTGTGTGTGTGTGTGTTGGGGGGGGGTAGGCTTGCCATCTTGGCTATGTCTTTGTGGGCATCTATGAGTTGCCCATGCTGCAGGATATGCAGTAGTACTAATCATTTTCAGCTTTTGTTGAGGTAAGTAGACATAGCTGTCCAGGAAAACATGACTTGGGCACCATTCCCAAATGGGAGCGCTAGGATAATTGTTGCTTCTCTCATAATATAACAGCATTGAGATTTTGGAATGGACGCAAACCTTAACATTTAATGTATCCTTTTCAATGCCATTGCATGAGTTTTCAGTGCCACTGGTAATTCTTATTGACATGATCAGCAAATGTTTAAGTATATAAAAGAGTCTTAGAAATTTAACTGAATAAAAGTGTCTAACAAAAATTATCTTCTTTTTCTATGACTCAGTTGTGTAGGAGGGTTACTTAGCAATGTCCTCTATTAGCCAGTGTTGAGGAAAAGATTGGGGTTTAGCTCATCTTTTGAGCATTTTAGCTATGGTAGACTGGGAATGTATCTAATTACATATAGTCTGTTTCAGTTTAGTAAAATTAGATAAATGCACATAACAAATTTAGTCCTAGTGTGCTAGCGTCAATAACTTCAATTAATGAAATATATAGCAGATTTGTGTATTTTTGTTTTTCCAATAAACTGATAATAGTATGAAATATACCACTGCCAGGGTTGGAAATTCCCTCTATGGACAAGTACAAGATTACCCCCCCCCTTTATTTAAAGGTACATTAAAGTGCAGTATTATTTAGGAATATAATGTACAATGAGATCTTACTTGTAAGGAGTTCATGTAATTCCCAAAAAGGAGCCTGAAGACAAACCTCATCTATTTAATGCTATAGGTTTTTTTATTGCAGGGTTGTGAGACAAGCAGTCAGGCACTACATTAAAGTCTAGGGTCATGCCTGTTTTCAGGAGCTGCAACACTATTTAGCGTGTGAGCAGGGCAGGCCCAGTAAGTCAGGAATATATGAGATTACCAGTCACTGGCTGTGTCCTGCTCAGACTCGCCTTGGTAGCATTACGGCATGTGTGCTTAAAAGAACTGTAAACTTTCTTTGCTGCAATTGTTTTACAATAGGCAAACCCCACCAACCACTTATTTGGATGAGTCAATCTGGACTTGTTACTGCAGTAAACTAGGCACCAGGTCTGCCACTGTTGCACTGTTATCAAAATCTCCATTGTATTTAATTTCCTCATCTTATCTCTGCTAAAACCAATTTGAGACAGGTGCATGGCAGTGTTAGGCATGTGAAACCTGCGGTGTGCACTTCCAATTCTGAAAAACGACACTATTTTTAGATTTAAATTACAGGAAAATGGAACAAAAATAACAACAAAGTATATTACAACCTTTTGAATATACGTTATTAAACATTTAATATTATAACCTCAAAGTGTTTTATTGTCCTTTCACCTATGTGCTTAATGCTTTTGTGGGGTATACACAGTCACCAAGGGACAATATTGTAATAATAAAGCAACTTTTTATTAATAATTTTATTATTGGATCAACAAATCCCTTTTCTTTTGCAAGATGTACAGAGTCCACGGATTCATCCTAACTTGTGGGGGATATTGTCCTTCCTGACAGGAAGTAGCAAAGAGAGCACCACAGCAGAGTCTATATAGCTCCCCCCTTAACTCCACCCCCCAGTCATTCTCTTTGCTGGCTCTAAGCAGGAAGGGTAAAGAGAAGAGGTGTTAAACTGTTCGTTTTATTTTATCTTCAATCAAGTGTTTGTTATTTTTAAATGGTACCGCTGTTGTACTATTTACTCTCAGGCAGGACATAGATGAAGATTTCTGCCTGGAGGATGATGATCTTAGCATTTGTAACTAAGGTCCACTGCTGTTCCCACATGAGCTGAGGAGTACAGGAAAACTTCAGTGTGAGGAACGGTTTCTTGCTTTACAGCAATGAGGTATGATCAGTCATATTTTCTGCAGAGACTGTGTTAACTCAGAAAGGCTTAGTGTCCCCATTAGGGGAATGGTAAGCAGTAATCTTAGTGTTATCAGAGGTTTTTACTAGCTTGCATAAAGGGTTAATTTTTTGTGGGCACTCAGTTTATGTGAATTTGGGACAAACTTTTTTGTGTCTGGGAGTAACGTTTTCTGTTTTATGGGACATTTGCTTGAGGGTTCTTTGGGGTTGTTTATAACCCACATGGCTTTCAGGCAGGGTTTGTTAGTTTTGTGTAGGCCCCAGCAACATCGAGTGAGGTGGGTGGGGCCTACATTTACAAGCAGCAAGCAACTTGTCCTGATAGTCTTCTGAGGGACTAATTGAAGCTTTAAACCCCATATTATCGCTTCCTAAGGGCAGGTAGGGCCACAGCAGAGCTGTGGCAAGGTTCTTTAGGGGGTTTTAACTGGTTTTAGACACTTATCAATCCGTTTTTTTTTTATTTGAGGGTCTATTGCTTTGTTACTTGTGGTGCAATCATTCTAAAGCTTAGTGGGTACACTGTTAAAATTTTGGAATTTTTGAAGCAATTTTAACCTGTTTTGCAGTTTGTGTATGCCTTTTTTTCTCTTAAAGGTACAGTACTGTTTTTGCAAATTGTGTTTTTTTCATTAAATAAAGTGTGTTTTCCAAGCTTGCTTGCTTCATTACTAGCCTGTTAAACATGTCTGACACTGAGGAAACTCATTGTTCAATTTGTTTAGAAGCCATTGTGGAACCCCCTCTAAGAATGTGTCCCTATTGTACTGATATGTCTATAAATTGCAAACAGCATATTTTGACTTATAAGAATTTGGCATTAAATGATTCTCAGACAGAAGGAAATCAGGTTTCGCCATCTAGTTCTCCTCAAGTGTCACAACCAGTTACGCCCGCCCAAGCGACGCCAAGTACTTCTAGTGCGTCTAATTCTTTCACCTTGCAAGATATGGCTTTAGTTATGAATACTACCCTCACATGGGTTTTATCTAAACTGCCAGGGTTGCAAGGGAAGCGCAGTAGCTCTGGGTTAAGAACAAATGCTGAGCCTTCTGACGCTTTAGTAGCCATATCCGATATTCCCTCACAATGTTCTGAGGTAGGGATGAGGGATTTGCTGTCTGAGGGAGAGATTTCTGATTCAGGAAAGATGTTCCCTCAGACAGATTCAGATATGACGGCATTTAAATTTAAGCTAGAGCACCTCCGTTTATTGCTCAGGGAGGTTTTAGCTACTCTGGATGATTGTGACCCTATTGTCGTTCCAGAGAAATTGTGTAAAATGGACAAATATTTAGAGGTTCCTGTTTACACTGATGTTTTTCCGGTCCCTAAGAGGATTTCGGACATTGTTACTAAGGAGTGGGATAGACCAGGTATTCCGTTCGCTCCCCCTCCTGTTTTTAATAAAATGTTCCCCATTTCTGACACCATAAAGGACTCATGGCAGATGGTCCCTAAGGTGGAGGGAGCTATTTCTACTCTGGCTAAGAGTACAACTATACCTATTGAAGACAGTTGTGCTTTCATTGATCCTATGGATAAAAAGTTAGAGGGTCTCCTAAAGAAATCAGCTGATGTGTCATCTAAATCTAAGCTTTTGACCATCCCTTTCAAAGGTAAGACCCTATTCGGGCCTGCACTGAAAGAGATAATTTCAGACATCACTGGAGGGAAGGGTCATGCCCTCCCTCAAGATAAGTCAAATAAGACATGGACCAAACAAAATCATTTTCGGTCCTTTCGAAACTTCAAGGGTGGTCCCGCTTCCTCTTCCCCTGCTGCAAAGCAAGAGGGGAACTTTGCTCAATCCAAGCCAACCTGGAGACCTAACCAAGCTTGGAACAAGGGTAAACAGGCCAAAAAGCCAGCTGCTGTCACCAAGACAGCATGAAGGGGTAGCCCCCGATCCGGGACCTGATCAAGTAGGGGGCAGACTTTCTCTCTATGCTCAGGCCTGGGCAAGAGATGTTCAGGACTCCTGGGACGTGAAAAAGAGTTCTCTTTTTTTTTTTTAAATCATGTTTTTTTTATTGAGGCAAAACTAGGAATATAACATAAAAAACATATTATACATTTCGTATTTGTTTTTGGTAAATTTTGCATACAATGCATTGCTTATCTAAGTGACAGTGAAATATCAACATATAAAAGAGCAATGAAATCTCAGTGTAAACATCATACATGTAACTCTCCAGACATATACTGTACAAACTGGAAATACAGAACAATGTATGCGATTCGAATGTAAAGTAAAATAAACATAATCTAGCATTACCTCTTTTATTCTTTTGTTTCCTATGTGAAAACAAAGTAAATTTATATAGTGTAAGTATCCTGAACAACTTATACATCCTATAGTGTGATATAGTGAGTATAAAAGAAATGTATGTGTTATCTGAGATTTTGCAGAATATAGGAAAACATTAAAAGTTGCTCCTACTAGATGCACAGAATTAGAGATCAGGTCAGAGAATGTTAGACTTTGATTATCAGTGGGCTATCAACACATCTCTCTATCTCCTGTAGCTGAATGCTTTAATAAACTAACCTCAGTTTCTCTTTTAAGGAAAAATGTAGGAACAGCTTACATCAAGACAAATATAACTATAGTACCACTTTATCATAAACTAACGTCAAATAGAATGATATTTACCTTGAACTGTATATCAAAATAACAAACCACCTTAACTGAGAGGTACAATTTAATAAACAGAGAAAATTATAGTATACATCAAATATTTGGTATGACAACAAATTTTAAATCAGTGGCGGATTAATACCGCCAAGATATTCACCTAAATGGGCGAGTCCTATGGAAATGAAATAAGGAAATTGGACTAGGGAGTAGGTGCTAATGTGAGACATTTGAGGTGATTCAGAAAGATGGGCCCCCTCAGTGGCTCCCCCTCTTTGGAAAGTGGTAATTATCAAGCTAATATGGGCTTTGATGGCTCTCAACCATATCTCTTAAATAGGGGGACTGCATACATAAATAGCCCCAAGGACATCTCTAGTCTGTGTAGAATTCACAAGCCCCAACTGTACAGACATATATACTAAAAATTTAAGATAGAGTGGGTGAATTAGAGTAGTGGGTAGGATCCTCAACTGGGCATCAGACTAGAGAGTTGTCATTCACGATTAGAAAATTGCACAGTCAAGCAGCCTGTATGAACAAAAACATATAAAACAGTGTCCCAAACAATGCAATCTCCTGTAGTAACCTCTGCGTCAACATATAAACATTTAAACAAGGTGTAGAAAACCAGTAACCCAGTCTCGTAATTAAACAGTCACCATCAACTTGTGGGGGTACGCCAAAAATGAAGAAGCTATCAATGTCTAGACAAAGTTACCCGATCCCCCTTCTGATGCCACTGATCATATCACCGTTGCAGAATGAGCTCCAGATAGAGGATGCGACAAGCAGTTGCAAACACAAGGACCTCTCAAACTGCATCCGAGGCACCGGGGACAAGAGCATAGGAGATCGGGATCACATCAGTCCCATCTAGAATGTTACCCCCATGAATATGCAGGTCTCCGGTCAACACCGGAACATTGGGAGACTCCTCACAGCACATCAGGTGGTCGGCCGCTCCCCCCGTACTTGTACCTGCTTCCCTTTAATAACTCTCTCAATCCCGAGGGTGAAATAGATAGAGGCGTCATCTGAGTCCCCGTTGCTCTGGCGCAGCATGCTAGCATCCTGAGATCTCATGTTCGGAGCCTTCTGGGATACTGGGGTGGAAGGGGTAATCACAGTTGTGCTAAGAAGCGGTTGTGAATGGCCATGCTGCCGCTCCTGCTCCACTGTAGTCGCCATTTGTAATTTAACGCACTGTTCCTTTTGAGGGCGTGCTTTCACAATAGATAACAAATGGGTGAACTTAGTGTCTATTTTCTTAGCAAGGGCAGCCAGGAGGGTTTGTAGCTGATTGTTCGATGTCTTATCCATATTGTCCAGTGCTTTCACTCCCTAGTGTTAGCAATGAAATTAATCTGCTTTACCCGGCAGATCGGGGGGGGGGTATTCAGATGGTAAAGGCCGCTGTTGTGCCCATCCAGACGCCCTGGATAACGATTCTGTATAAGCAAACTCCTTGTAAAAGATATCAATCGGTTCAGCTGTGCTTCATATGTCCAATTCTGTCAAAGAGAACTCTGAACTTCTGGTTGATGAATAAATAAACGACATACTTTCTTTATGTAGCTTGGAGCATTTACATTTTGCGTCTGGATATGGCGGCTGTTAGGACACGCCCCGAAAAAGAGTTCTCTTATTCCTCTCACAAGAGTTCCATTCCTGGGAACTCTGATAGATTCGGTGGACATGAAAATATTTCTGACGGAAGTCAGGAAATCAAAGATTTTAACCACCTGCCGATCTCTTCATTCCATTCCTCGGCCGTCAGTGGCTCAGTGTATGGAGGTAATCAGACTTATGGTAGCGGCAATGGACATAGTTCCGTTTGCTCGCTTGCATCTCAGACCACTGCAACTATGCATGCTCAGACAGTGGAATGGGGATTATGCAGATTTATCTCCTCCGATAAATCTGGATCAAGAGACCAGAGACTCTCTTCTTTGGTGGTTGTCACAGGATCACCTGTCCAGGGGAATGTGTTTCCGCAGGCCAGCGTGGGTTATTGTGACGGACGCCAGCCTACTGGGCTGGGGTGCAGTCTGGAATTCCCTGAAAGCACAGGGTTTGTGGACTCAGTAGGAGGCCCTCCTACCGATAAATATTCTGGAATTAAGAGCGATATTCAATGCTCTTCAGGCGTGGTCAACTGGCTTCGGCCGGATTCATCAGGTTTCAGTCTGACAACATCACGACTGTAGCTTATATCAATCATCACGGGGTAACAAGGAGTTCCTTGGCGATGATAGACGTTTCCAGGATAATCCGATGGGCAGAGACTCACTCTTGCCATCTATCAGCGATCTATATCCCAGGGGTGGAGAACTGGGAGGCAGATTTTCTAAGTCGTCAGACTTTTCATCCGGGGGAGTGGGAGCTCCATCCGGAGGTGTTTGCTCAACTGGTTCAGCTATGGGGCACACCAGAATTGGATCTGATGGCGTCTCTTCAGAATGCCAAACTTCCTCGTTACGGATCCAGGTCAAGGGATCCTCAGGCAGTACTGATAGATGCTCTAGCAGTACCCTGGTCGTTCAACCTGGCTTATGTGTTTCCACCATTCCCTCTCCTTCCGCGTCTGATTGCCAGAATCAAACAGGAGAGAGCTTCTGTGATTTTGATGGCGCCTGCGTGGCCACGCAGAACTTGGTATGCAGACCTGGTGGACATGTCATCTCTGCTACCATGGACTCTAATTTCTCTGCAACTGACTGCTTGGAGATTGAACGCTTGATTTTATCAAAGTGGGGTTTCTCTGAGTCGGTCATAGATACCTTGATTCAGGCTCGAAAGCCTGTCACCAGAAAAATCTATCATAAGATATGGTGTAAATATCTTTTTTGGTGTGAATCCAAAGGCTACTCATGGAGTAAGATCAGGATTCCTAGGATTTTGTCTTTTCTCCAAGAAGGATTGGAGAAAGGATTGTCCGCTAGTTCCTTAAAGGGACAGATATCTGCTTTGTCTATTCTGTTGCACAAGCGTCTGGCTGATGTCCCAGACGTTTGGGCTTTTTGTCAGGCTTTAGTTAGAATTAAGCCTGTGTTTAAACCTGTTGCTCCGCCATGGAGTCTCAATTTAGTTCTTAAAGTTCTTCAGGGGGTTCCGTTTGAACCCATGCATTCCATAGATATTAAACTTCTATCTTGGAAAGTTCTGTTTCTAGTTGCTATCTCTTCTGCTCGAAGAGTTTCTGAACTATGTGCATTACAATGTGACTCCCCTTATCTTATTTTCCATGCTGATAAGGTGGTTTTGCGTACCAAACCTGGGTTCCTCCCTAAGGTTGTTTCTAACAGGAATATCAATCAGGAAATTGTTGTTCCTTCTCTGTGTCCTAATCCTTCTTCTAAGAAGGACCGTCTGTTGCACAACTTGGACGTGGTTCGTGCCTTGAAGTTTTATTTGCAGGCAACCAAAGATTTTCGCCAATCATCTTCTTTGTTTGTTGTCTATGCTGGAAAGCGTAGAGGTCAAAAGGCTACGGCTACCTCTCTTTCCTTTTGGCTGAAAAGCATCATCCGTTTGGCTTATGAGACTGCTGGACAGCAGCCTCCTGAAAGAATTACAGCTCACTCCACTAGAGCGGTGGCTTCCACATGGGCTTTTAAAAATGATGCTTCTGTTGAACAGATTTGTAAGGCTGCGACTTGGTCTTTGCTTCATACCTTTTCCAAATTTTACAAATTTGATACTTTTGCTTCTTCGGAGGCTATTTTTGGGAGAGAGATTTTGCAAGCAGTGGTGCCTTCCGTTTAGGTTCCTGTCTTGTCCCTCCCTTCATCCGTGTCCTAAAGCTTTGGTATTGGTATCCCACAAGTTAGGATGAATCCGTGGACTCGGTACATCTTGCAAAAGAAAACAGAATTTATGCTTACCTGATAAATTTCTTTCTTTTGCGATGTACCGAGTCCACGGCCCGCCCTGTCTAAGACAGATAGTATTTTTTTTTTATGTAAACTTCAGTCACCTCTGCACCTTTTATAGTTTCTCCTTTTTCTTCCTTGGCCTTCGGTCGAATGACTGGGGGTTGGAGTTAAGGGGGGAGCTATATAGACAGCTCTGTTGTGGTGCTCTCTTTGCTACTTCCTGTCAGGAAGGACAATATCCCCCACAAGTTAGGATGAATCCGTGGACTCGGTACATCGCAAAAGAAAGACATTTATCAGGAAGCATAAATTCTGTTTTTAAAGCGACATTCTGTTGCAATTATAAGATGCTCTTATTTGTTTAAATGTTTGCATAGATACTCTGGTAACTGTGGTTGGCCGCCCACTCCCCTCAGAAAAACAAACCAGACGCAAAAAAAAGCATATTGGTCGATAGGAAATAAGAAATTGTACTTTTTGTTGTTGTGTGTGTTTTTTTAAATTTTTTTTATTTAAACTGCTTTTGTGTATTTTTGGCAAAGTTCCTCCTTCAAATAGATTGTCAAAATCTTTGAGTTCTTTGTTTAGAATGTTCTTTTAAACTAAGCTATAGAAATTTGTGAAATGGGAGAAAGACTAAAACCCTGGTCAATTTTTGGACAGAACAGCCTTTGAGTAAAGCAATCATATCCTGTTTCTCTTACAGAAAGGTTATGCTTTCATAGATGCAACACATTTCTAGTAGTTTGACACTTTTTTAACAAGGATACATTGGGTAGAACAAGCAATCATACATTACAGCACCGTGCACATGGATATCCCAGTAAATATTACTGTTGAACTGTTTGTGCATTTAACCCTATAGCACCTGTTTTTCTCTCTTCTTTTAGGCTTCTGTAATGAATGAAGGCGTTATGATTCTTCCTGTGCTTATGATGATCTCCTTCTCATCTCCCAGCATGGAAGGTTAGTGGATCTGTATACATTAAACCTTTTTCTACATAGCATTGCTTTATCCCTCTGGCTGTGAAATGAGTTAGATCGTGCTCCATGAGCCATATATTATGGGCTCGATTTATCAAGCCCCTACGGCTGCAAGTTCTCACAAGAACTTGCTTGCCGTGATTTATCAAGCAGCGGTCACTAGACCGCTGCTTCCCTAAGCTCTTCGCCACTTCTAAGGACTCAACCGAGGAGATTGACAGCTCCTGCCCGCGCGTGATTGGCTGTTCACGGGCAGGGGGCGGGATTGCAATTTTGCGCTCGCGTGCAATGTTGAATACCTGCGGGTAATTTCGCCCCGCCACAGGCGAGCGGAGGCGTACAGGGGCGCGTATACGTGCCCCTGTACGCCTCAGCTTTGATAAATCTAGCCCTATGTCATCCATTGTCTTCAGCAATGAAGATTTAAAAGCAGCATAAATACTTAAAGGGACATGAAACCCAACATTTTTTTTCATGATTCAGATAGAGAATACATTTTTAAACAACTTTGTATTTTGCTTCTATTATCTAATCTGCTTCATTCTCTTGGTATCATTTGTTAAATAAGCAGTAATGCACTACTGGTTGCTGACTGAACACATAGGTGAGCCAATCGTAATCGATAGATATATATATATATATATATATATATATATATATATATATATATATATATATATATATATATATATATATATATATATATATATATATATATTAGTGATGCACCGATACCGATACTAGTATCGGTACCGATACCAAGTATTTGCATGAGTACTTGTACTCGTGCAAATGCACCGATACTTAAACCGATACCTCTACTTCCTACCCATATGCTATCTTGTGGCATTTTTTTCAAACTGCATGTTCCTATTTCATTTTAAACTGGAGTGGAGACTAAACTAAAAATTGTTTACTACTGTTCTGCCAATACAATTTGCTGTTATTTGTATTATTGTAGGAGAGCTCACTGTACCTGATTCAGACAAACCCCTGAAGTACTGGGCAGTTAATAAACAGATTTCTAGCTCTGGCAAAAATGGCCCAAAAATATCTTTCTGCCCCATGCAGTAGTGTGGAAAGTGAAAGACTGTTAAACTTAGAGTCGGACCTCCATACAAATGTCAGATTGATGTTATATAACAGCCCTACAACCCAATTGTATCACCCCTTTAAATTTAATATTTTATTGTAATATTTTTTATTTATAAACATGTTCAGTGAACTTTTATATTATTTAATAATGTCTTTTGAATTACAGCCCTTTATAATTATAAAGAAGGAATCTTAAATAATTAGTCTGTATTGTGCTTGGTAAACTGTCACATGTCATTAAAAAAAAAGTATCAGTAATTGGTATCGGCGAGTATTTGAAAACAAGTATCGGTACTTGTACTCAGTCATAAAAAAAACATAATTTATGTAAGAACTTACCTGATAAATTCATTTCTTTCATATTAGCAAGAGTCCATGAGCTAGTGACGTATGG
The DNA here is from genome assembly GCF_027579735.1 of Bombina bombina. Taxonomy (NCBI): domain Eukaryota; kingdom Metazoa; phylum Chordata; class Amphibia; order Anura; family Bombinatoridae; genus Bombina; species Bombina bombina. Next base: position 412,115,987 of record NC_069499.1, on the reverse strand, counting down.
GATATACATTCCTACCAGGAGGGGCAAAGTTTCCCAAACCTCAAAATGCCTATAAATACACCCCTCACCACACCCACAATTCAGTTTAACGAATAGCCAAGAAGTGGGGTGATAAAAAAGTGCAAAAGCATATAAAATAAGGAATTGGAATAATTGTGCTTTATACAAAAATCATAACCACCCCAAAAAAAGGGCGGGCCTCATGGACTCTTGCTAATATGAAAGAAATGAATTTATCAGGTAAGTTCTTACATAAATTATGTTTTCTTTCATGTAATTAGCAAGAGTCCATGAGCTAGTGACGTATGGGATAATGATTACCCAAGATGTGGATCTTTCCACGCAAGAGTCACTAGAGAGGGAGGGATAAAATAAAGACAGCCAATTCCTGCTGAAAATAATCCACACCCAAAATAAAGTTTAATGAAAAACATAAGCAGAAGATTCAAACTGAAACCGCTGCCTGAAGTACTTTTCTACCAAAAACTGCTTCAGAAGAAGAAAATACATCAAAATGGTAGAATTTAGTAAAAGTATGCAAAGAGGACCAAGTTGCTGCTTTGCAAATCTGATCAATCGAAGCTTCATTCCTAAACGCCCAGGAAGTAGAAACTGACCTAGTAGAATGAGCTGTAATCCTTTGAGGCGGAGATTTACCCGACTCAACATAGGCAAGATGAATTAAAGATTTCAACCAAGATGCCAAAGAAATGGCAGAAGCTTTCTGGCCTTTTCTAGAACCGGAAAAGATAACAAATAAACTAGAAGTCTTTCGGAAAGACTTAGTAGCTTCAACATAATATTTCAAAGCTCTAACAACATCCAAAGAATGCAATGATTTCTCCTTAGAATTCTTAGGATTAGGACATAATGAAGGAACCACAATTTCCCTACTAATGTTGTTAGAATTCACAACTTTAGGTAAAAATTCAAAAGAAGTTCGCAACACTGCCTTATCCTGATGAAAAATCAGAAAAGGAGACTCACAAGAAAGAGCAGATAATTCAGAAACTCTTCTGGCAGAAGAGATTGCCAAAAGGAACAAAACTTTCCAAGAAAGTAATTTAATGTCCAATGAATGCATAGGTTCAAACGGAGGAGCTTGAAGAGCCCCCAGAACCAAATTCAAACTCCAAGGAGGAGAAATTGACTTAATGACAGGTTTTATACGAACCAAAGCTTGTACAAAACAATGAATATCAGGAAGATTAGCAATCTTTCTGTGAAAAAGAACAGAAAGAGCAGAGATGTGTCCTTTCAAAGAACTTGCGGATAAACCTTTATCTAAACCATCCTGAAGAAACTGTAAAATTCTCGGAATTCTAAAAGAATGCCAAGAAAAATGATGAGAAAGACACCAAGAAATATAAGTCTTCCAGACTCTATAATATATCTCTCTGTATACAGATTTACGAGCCTGTAACATAGTATTAATCACAGAGTCAGAGAAACCTCTTTGACCAAGAATCAAGCGTTCAATCTCCATACCTTTAAATTTAAGGATTTGAGATCCTGATGGAAAAAAGGACCTTGCGACAGAAGGTCTGGTCGTAGCGGAAGAGTCCACGGATGGCAAGAGGCCATCCGGACAAGATCCGCATACCAAAACCTGTGAGGCCATGCCAGAGCTACCAGCAGAACAAACGAGCATTCCATCAGAATCTTGGAGATTACTCTTGGAAGAAGAACTAGAGGCGGAAAGATATAAGCAGGATGATACTTCCAAGGAAGTGATAATGCATCCACTGCTTCCGCCTGAGGATCCCGGGATCTGGACAGATACCTGGGAAGTTTCTTGTTTAGATGAGACGCCATCAGATCTATTTCTGGAAGCTCCCACATTTGAACAATCTGAAGAAATACCTCTGGGTGAAGAGACCATTCGCCCGGATGCAACGTTTGGCGACTGAGATAATCCGCTTCCCAATTGTCTATACCTGGGATATGAACCGCAGAGATTAGACAGGAGCTGGATTCCGCCCAAACCAGAATTCGAGATACTTCTTTCATAGCCAGAGGACTGTGAGTCCCTCCTTGATGATTGATGTATGCCACAGTAGTGACATTGTCTGTCTGAAAACAAATGAACGATTCTCTCTTCAGAAGAGGCCAAGACTGAAGAGCTCTGAAAATTGCACGAAGTTCCAAAATATTGATCGGCAATCTCACCTCCTGAGATTCCCAAACTCCTTGTGCCGTCAGAGATCCCCACACAGCTCCCCAACCTGTAAGACTTGCATCTGTTGAAATTACAGTCCAGGTCGGAAGCACAAAAGAAGCCCCCTGAATTAAACAATGGTGATCTGTCCACCACGTTAGAGAGTGTCGTACAATCGGTTTTAAAGATATTAATTGAGATATCTTTGTGTAATCCTTGCACCATTGATTCAGCATACAGAGCTGAAGAGGTCGCATGTGAAAACGAGCAAAGGGGATCGCGTCCGATGCAGCAGTCATAAGACCTAGAATTTCCATGCATAAGGCTACCGAAGGGAATGATTGTGACTGAAGGTTTCGACAAGCTGAAATCAATTTTAGACGTCTCTTGTCTGTTAAAGACAGAGTCATGGACACTGAATCTATCTGGAAACCCAGAAAGGTTACCCTTGTCTGAGGAATCAATGAACTTTTTGGTGAATTGATCCTCCAACCATGATCTTGAAGAAACAACACAAGTCGATTCGTATGAGATTCTGCTAAATGTAAAGACTGAGCAAGTACCAAGATATCGTCCAAATAAGGAAATACCACAATACCCTGTTCTCTGATTACAGACAGAAGGGCACCGAGAACCTTTGTAAAAATTCTTGGAGCTGTAGCTAGGCCAAACGGCAGAGCCACAATCTGGTAATGCTTGTCCAGAAAAGAGAATCTCAGGAACTGATAATGATCTGGATGAATCGGAATATGCAGATATGCATCCTGTAAATCTATTGTGGACATAAAATGCCCTTGCTGAACAAAAGGCAAGATAGTCCTTACAGTTACCATTTTGAACATTGGTATCCTTACATAACGATTCAATATTTTTAGATCCAGAACTGATCTGAAGGAATTCTCCTTCTTTGGTACAATGAAGAGATTTGAATAAAACCCCATCCCCTGTTCCAGAACTGGAACTGGCATAATTACTCTAGCCAACTCTAGATCTGAAACACAATTCAGAAATGCTTGAGCTTTCACTGGATTTACTGGGACACGGGAAAGAAAAAATCTCTTTGCAGGAGGTCTCATCTTGAAACTAATTCTGTACCCTTCTGAAACAATGTTCTGAATCCAAAGATTGTGAACAGAATTGATCCAAATTTCTTTGAAAAAACGTAACCTGCCCCCTACCAGCTGAGCTGGAATGAGGGCCGCACCTTCATGTGGACTTAGAAGCAGGCTTTGCCTTTCTAGAAGGCTTGGATTTATTCCAGACTGGAGATGGTTTCCAAACTGAAACTGCTCCTGAGGATGAAGGATCAGGCTTTTGTTCTTTGTTGAAACGAAAGGAACGAAAACGATTATTAGCCCTTTTTTTACCCTTAGATTTTTTATCCTGTGGTAAAAAAGTTCCTTTCCCACCAGTAACAGTTGAGATAATGGAATCCAACTGAGAACCAAATCATTTGTTACCCTGGAAAGAAATGGAAAGTAGAGTTGATTTAGAAGCCATATCAGCATTCCAAGTTTTAAGCCATAAAGGTCTTCTAGCTAAAATAGCTAGAGACGTAAACCTGACATCAACTCTGATAATATCAAAAATGGCATCACAGATAAAATTATTAGCATGCTGAAGAAGAATAATAATATTATGAGAATCATGATCTGTTACTTGTTGTGCTAAAGTCTCCAACCAAAAAGTTGAAGCTGCAGCAACATCAGCCAAAGATATAGCAGGTCTAAGAAGATTACCTGAACACAGATAAGCTTTTCTTAGAAAGGATTCAATTTTCCTATCTAAAGGATCTTTAAACAAAGTACCATCTGACGTAGGAATAGTAGTACGTTTAGCAAGGGTAGAAATAGCCCCATCGACTTTAGGGATTTTGTCCCAAAATTCTAATCTGTCAGACGGCACATGATATAATTGCTTAAAACGTTTAGAAGGAGTAAATGAATTACCCAATTTATCCCATTCTCTGGAAATTACTTCAGAAATAGCATTAGGAACAGGAAAAACTTCTGGAATAACCACAGGAGATTTAAATACCTTATCTAAACGTTTAGAATTAGTATCAAGAGGACCAGAATCCTCTATTTCTAAAGCAATTAGTACTTCTTTAAGTAAAGAACGAATAAATTCCATTTTAAATAAATATGAAGATTTATCAGCATCAATCTCTGAGACAGAATCCTCTGAACCAGAAGAGTCATTAGAATCAAAATGATGATGTTCATTTAAAAATTCATCTGTAGAGAGAGAAGTTTTAAAAGATTTTTTATGTTTACTAGAAGGAGAAATAACAGACATAGCCTTCTTGATGGATTCAGAAACAAAATCTCTTATGTTATCAGGAACATTCTGCACCTTAGATGTTGAGGGAACTGCAACAGGCAATGGTACATTACTAAAGGAAATATTATCTGCTTTAACAAGTTTGTCATGACAATTAATACAAACAACAGCCGGAGGAATAGCTACCAAAAGCAGATACACTTAGCTTTGGTAGTTCCAGCACTAGACAGCGATTTTCCTGAAGTATCTTCTGACTCAGATGCAACGTGAGACATCTTGCAATATGTAAGAGAAAAAACAACATATAAAGCAAAATTGATCAAATTCCTTAAATGACAGTTTCAGGAATGGGAAAAAATGCCAATAAACAAGCTTCTAGTAACCAGAAGCAAAGAAAAAATGAGACTGAAATAATGTGGAGACAAAAGCGACGCCAAAAATGACGCCACATCCGGAACGCCGACATTTTTGGCGCAAAAGGACGTAAAAAAATGACGCAACTTCCGGCGACACGTATGACACCGGAAACAGAAAAGATTTTTTGCGCCAAAAAAGTCTGCGCCAAGAATGACGCAATAAAATGGAGCATTTTCAGCCCCCGCGGGCCTAACAGCCCACAGGGAAAAAAAAAAAGTCAAATTTTTAAGGTAAGAAAAAATGGTTGTTTCAAATGCATTATCCCAAATATGAAACTGACTGTCTGAAAATAAGGAATGTTTGAATACATATATTTAGAACTTTATAAATTAAAGTGCCCAACCATAGCTTAGAGTGTCACAGAAAATAAGATTTACTTACCCCAGGACACTCATCTACATGTTTGTAGAAAGCCAAACCAGTACTGAAACGAAAATCAGCAGAGGTAATGGTATATAAATAAGAGTATATCGTCGATCTGAAAAGGGAGGTAAGAGATGAATCTCTACGACCGATAACAGAGAACCTATGAAATAGACCCAGTAGAAGGAGATCACTGCATTCAAATAGGCAATACTCTCCTCACATCCCTCTGACATTCACT